>NC_068357.1:66292627-66465127 GCF_020536995.1 Dreissena polymorpha
TGGCTTGATACGGCATTACTTTATACGAGCATGGGGTAGTAGGATATCCGTATATGACTCGCTAGTATAGTATGGCTTGATACGGCATTACTTATATACGACATAGGGTTAGTAGGGTATACCCGGTATATGACTCGCTAGTATAGTACTGGCTTGATACGGCATTACTTATATACGAGCATGGGGTAGTAGTATACCCGGTATATAACTCGCTAATATAGTACTGGCTTGATACGGCATTACTTATTACGAGCATGGGGTAGTAGGATATACCCGGTATATAACTCGCTAGTATAGTACTGGCTTGAAACGGCATTACTTATATACGAGCATGGGTAGGATATAGGCTATATAACCGGATAACTAGTATATTACCGGCTTGATACGGCATTACTTATATACGGCATGGGGTAGTAGGTATACCCGGTATATAACTCGCTAGTATGTACTGGCTTGATACGGCATTACTTATACGAGCATGGGGTAGTTGGATATACCCGGTTAAGACTCGTTACCAGCATGGGGTAGTAGGATATACCCGGTACATAACTCGCTAGTATAGTACTGGCTTGATACGGCATTACTTATATACCAGCATGGGGTAGTAGGATATACCCGGTACATAACTCGCTAGTATAGTACTGGCTTGATACGTATTACTTATACCAGCATGGGGTAGTAGGATATACCCTATATTACTCGCTAGTATAGTACTGGCTTGATACGGCATTACTTATATCGAACATGGGGTAGTAGGGTATACCCGGTATATGACTCGCTAGTATAGTACGGGCTTGGTACGCATTACTTATATATAAGCATGGGGTAGTAGTATATACCCCTATGACTCGCTAGTATAGTACCGGCTTGATACGGCATTACTAATGTACGAGCATGGGTAGTAGGATATATCCGGTATGACTCGCTAGTATAGTACTGGCTTGATACGGCATTACTTATATACGAGCATGGGGTAGGAGGATATACCCGCTATATAACTCGCTAGTATAGTACTGGCTTGATACGGCATTACTTATATACGAGCATGGGTAGTAGGATATATCCGATACATGACTCGCTAGTATAGTACTGGCTTGATACGGCATTACTTATATACGAGCATGGGGTAGTAGTATATACAATGGCTGTTTGTAAAACATGCATGCCCCCCATATGGGCTGTCAGTTGTAGTGGCAGCCATTGTGTGAATACGTTTTTGTCACTGTGACCGTTGACCTAGTGACCTGAAAATCAATAGGGGTCATCTGCCAGTCATGATCAATGTTCCTATGAAGTTTCATGATCCTTAGTTTCATGATCCTAGGCCTAAGCATTCTTGAGTTACCTTCTTGAAACATTTTATTATTTGGAATAACTGTGACCTTGACCTAGTAACGAAAATCAAGATGGGTCATCTGCCAGTCATGATCAATGTACCAATGAAGTTTCATGATCCTAGGCCTAAGCGTTCTCAAGTTATCATCCGGAAACCATCTGATGGACGGACCGACCGACCGACATGTGGAAAACAATATACCCCTCTTCTTCGAAGGGGTGCATAATTAGAGAGCGACACCATGCTCAAAGTTTAAAACGCACTAAGTGACCCCTTGGCCTTGATTTTGACCGGCATTACCCATATCGAACTTGACCTAGACATCATATAGATACAACATCTGACCAAGTTTGGTGAAGATCGGGTAAAACAACTTGAATTAGAGAGCGGACACTAATACGGACCGACAGACAAGACAGGCAGACGGACCGACAACTTCGTTTGTGGGGGTAAAAAATGTATAATAATGCTACTGGTATTTCATTTCTGCGTATTTTAGTCTTATATACAATATGTAAAGTTTCTATTAAGTGCATTTTTCCAATTTACTATTCATGACACTAACTTCTACGTTATAAAAAAATACTTTCAGATCATTTGCTGTATTTGTAACTGAACGAGCAAAGAAAAAAATCTTACTTTTGAATAACTAATAAATCCTTCCAACAATAAGCATTTTTCCTTGTGACTTGACTTTCACTGGGATCAAACCCAGATCTCCGACTTACTTAGTAAGTCGGCATGTTTTCTTTACACCATGAAAGCGATAAGTTGAAGGAAAACTAATCATTATGTACACAAAATATATTTAACGGATAAAATTTTTAGAAGTCTTTTTCCTACAGTCTGTATTAACCATTTGACCCCCATGGCATGGCCAGTTTTATGCTAACACAATTGTGTTTAGTTTTACTACATTTACACGATGCTTTGCTGAATACCAAATATCTATGCAGTCAGATTCATGATAATTTTTTCCACTTTTACATATAAGGAAACAAGATACTACAAAGCAGGGTTAATTAATTTGACTTGCTCACATTTTGGCAAAATGACAATTTTCCAAAACAATCAAATTATAGAACAGAGCCCTAAGGTGCTCAACTGTGACCAGAAGTAACTAAACTATTCTGAGAGGGTGTAGTTTAGTAATAAATGAACTTGATGAAAAATGTATTTGTAGGCAAATAATTATTTATAAACTTGACTTTGCTTATCATTACAGCAAATGTTTTGACAAACTTTAAACAAGATGTGTTTGTGAAACACAATGTCCCCCTATATGACGTTTGACCTTGTAGGATGACCTTGACCCTTCAACGCACTCAAATGTGCACTCCATGATATACACATGCTTTCAAATATGAATTGCTAGCTTCAATATTGCAGAGTGACATTAGCATGATCAATTTTGACCCAGATATTTGACCTTGACCTTTCACCACTAAAAATGTGCAGCTCATGAGATACACATGCATGCCAAATATCAAGTTGCTATCTTCAATATAGAAAAAGTAATTCATAAAATAAGCGATTTGGGCCACATATATTCGACCTCTGACCTTGACCTTTCACCACCAAAAATGTGGCAGATCCATGAGATACACATGCATGCCAAATATCAAGTTGCTATCTTCAATATTGCAAAAGTATAATAAATGAGCGATTTTGGACACATATATTTGACATCTGACCTTGAAGGATGAACTTAACCTTTCACCAATCAAAATGCGCAGCTCCATGAGATACACATGCATGCCAAATATCAAGTGCTATCTTGAATATTGAAATACTGCAAAAGTGTACATTAAATGAGCGATTTTGGACCCATATATTTGTCCTTTGACCTTGAAGGATGACCTTGACCTTTCACCACTCAAAATGTGCAGCTCCATGAGATACATATGCATGCAAAATATCAGTTCCTATCTTCAATATTGCAAAAGTTATTGCAAATGTTAAGAGTTGGCGCAAACCAACCACAACCACAGACCAACCAACAGACAGGGCAAAAACAATATGTCCCCCACTACTATAGTGGGGGACATAAAAAAGGAACACAATTTTAATGCACTTCCAGTGTTTACAAGCTTTTTTTAATTTGACATTTTGACCCACTTTTGACGTTATGTGATCCAGTTTCAAAGTCAGCTGAGATTACATTGGGGCCAAATGCTCTGATCATCTTTCATGAAAAATGCACATAAAAAGTGCCAATTGGTGTGTTAACAGGTTCTACTCTAGCACATTAAGAAAAACTGTCATGGTCCACTGGCAGCCATGTTAGTCTACAAACCGGAACCAGTTACAAACTCGACAACTGAGCTATCATTAGAATAAATATTCTGACCAAAATTTATGGAGATATGGCTAAAAATGTCACTTCTAGAGAATTTACAAGGTTTCATTATAGCCATATAAAGACAATTGGCCTCGTGCTCTAGTGGATAGGTTTTTGAATAGACATAAAAATTTCGAAACTGGACTGAGCCATCATTTGAACAAATATTCGACCAAAATGCATGAAGATTGGAAAAAAAAACAGTGACGTCACTAGTGTTCAAAAGGTTTCACTATAGCTATATAAGGAAGAACCTGCCCAGCCCTGTTACATACGGTCATTTATGAAGTTCCACTACTGTTGTCGTACGTTAAACAGTTTTCTAGATAGTAATTTCCCACTAGTTTTTCCATCATTGCAGCTTATGATCAACAATTAACTAGTCACTTCCACTTTAACCTGTCCACTGTAAAAACACAAAGTTTACTGTTTTGAACTTTTTATACTTTTTATTTCTTATTGCTTTGAAATATCATCTTATATATAATGTTATAATGTTCGCATGTATCTCCAATTATATTCTAACAACACCGGTTCAATACATTGAGCTGTACACTATAAATGTAGGGACTAAAATATGATGATAACATTTCTCATCTCTTCTTCTTCTTGTCAATCACTCAAATGGAAACACCTGGCCCCTGTGGTACACATTCTTTTTGATCAGCATGTTTTGTCTGCCAAACTGAAAAAAAATAATAATCACAATAAACATTTTAAAGAGAAGTGTAATGCCCCAACACTAATCTTTAGTTTCAAAACAATTGTAATGTCCAAACAAAACTAACTAAAATACCAAAGTGTGCAAATTCAAATGCTTTTTACTTTGAGCTAATAGAAGAGAGTTATACAGACAACAAGACAGTTGCACATGGTGAATACTTGTGTTATTTGGATAAGGCATTACCATAATATAGTCTGAGCAGTAGTAGGACGCAATGCATGCCTCTCCAACCGCTCAACTATTGTGACTGCTAGATGATGATTTCAGCTGAGGAGCTAAACAAAAAATGAGCAAGGGCCATAGTTCTGCAAAATTTGGGCTCATACATAATTTATTCCTTTAAGATGCCAATGTCTCCAATGTTGACTAGAAATGGCGCGGCAGAGACCGACGCATATCCCCACGCCGCATGTTTGACCCAGGGGCGCCCCAGGGTTGGTAATGGGGCCATGCATAGTTGACCGTATTGTCATAAGAGAAGTTCAGTATCAATTAGAAAGTGAATCGGTGTAGAAATGAAGAAATTATAGTAAAAGGCAATTTGGGTTGGCGTGGCCTATGTGGGAGGGGCACCCCAGGGTTAGTAATGGGGCCATACATAGTTTAGATTGACCGTATTGTCATAAGAGAGGTTCAGTATTAATTTGAAGTAAATGGTTGAAGAACTTTTAAAGTTATCGAAGGATCCAGAAAAGTGTCAGACTGACAGACACAGAGCGCAAACCGTAAGTCCCTCTCCTTTTTCAAGGGTAGGAAACTAACAAGTTTTGATAATAATGTAAAAATAATGGTCAAAACAAGAAACTGATTGAAATACAAAGTTAGGTCGCCCAAAGGGTGTTCTCATTATGTTATATGCACAAACAGGGATTTCAGATATTAAAGGGATCAGGACCATGGATAATTAATAAACCCTCATGTCAATTTCATGTGAATTGCCAGCATTTAATTCTTACGTTCACCTACCATTACTAACATCAAGAGTGTCTTGGTTTGGGTCAAGCTTTTGTATATGTTTGGAGGCATAGTGTAATAGCTGTGATATTTTAGGAATAAAATGAACCTAAACACAAAACTGAAGCAAATCTGCACCTTTCTAGGTATATTTTGACCTTTGACCTTGAAGGATGACCTTGACCTTTCACCACTCAAAATGTGCAGCTCCATGAGATACACATGCATGCCAAATATGAAGTTGCTTTCTTCAATATTGCAAAAGTTATGGCAAAATATTAAAGTTGGAGCAAACAAACCAACAGACAGACCAACAGACAGGGCGAAAAACAATATGTCCCCCACTATAGTTCATTCCAACGCTCACGGACACTGGAACCCCGGGGAGAGTAGGAAAGCTCCACTATATATATTTCATATATAATAGTCGAGCTAAAAACCCTATTTTACTATGATTCAAGGGCCATAACTCAGGGGTGTCTGGGTCTATTTGGCCCATTATCTAACTTGACCTAGATGTTATTGCCTTACACATTTCATGAAGTTTGGTGAAGATCTGATGACAATTGCTAGACTTATTGAACGGAAAATAATCCGGACGGACTGACAGACGGACTTACTAACTTACAGACGGACGGATGGACTAACAAACTAAAGGACGGAACGATTTTAATATGCCCTCAAAATCGCTGGTTCGGGGGCATAAAAACGACATTGTATAAAATGTATTGTATTTCTTAAACTGTATGAACTGTTATATCATACATGCCATACGTCCCGGATTTTCCGGGACAGTCCCGGAAATGAAGAACTTGTCCCGCTGTCCCGGAAATCTGTCAAATGTCCCTGAATTTACAAAATCCATATATACATGTACCTTATCTTAGGCTTAACTGCACCTCGAATCTGTGTATATATGCAGCGTCTCCATAACAATGCCTACCCGAATAGGCAGTCTACGCTACGTGTCAAAATCGATCAATTAACAGGGGTCCTGTTATCATATTGATTGTCTCACGTTCGCTGTCAAACCGAAAAGGCGGCATTGTTTTGGTTGTTAATTGACTTATATCTACATCGAAACAAGAGTGTAACTAATGTGTGACTGTACGGATTTTAAGTTGACGATCTACCGGTACTGTTTTGTTGTATTTGTTTTATGTGATTGGTTGTATGTATTGTGAATTGATTTGAGTTGACAATCTAACGGTACTGTATTGTTGTATTTTTTATTATATAAATGTTATAAATGAATAAAGGTGTATCAACAACTACGCGTTACACACCGGTCTTAATAACAATAACGCAGTGACGTCACCATCTATGTTTAGAACGCTTACACTGAAAACACATGGCCTGTATCTAGTAAAGGAACTAGTAATGTTTAATTTGACGTTAACAGATCAAGTATATTTCGGATAGGCTTTCGAACTTTTGCAATTAACGATGCGAAACAAAACAAAACGTACCAAAAATCTATATGTCTATAAATATCACTACATTTTATACATGTCCCGGAAAATCGGCAAAAGTCCCGGACAATTTAACACAATGTCCCGGAATTGGTCTGAAAAATTATGGCATGTATGGTTATATGTAATTTTCATTTTACATTATCATTACATCTTCTCACGCTAGATTGGAAGTCTCTGAACTGTTATATACAGACAGATCAATCCCTAGTTTATCTTCCAGGGATCAGAAGATGTCTTGAAATCATTATGAACTGTTCCATCATTTAAAATACTGTATGAAATAAATGACAAAGTTATGGCCCAGACAAACTTCAGGTTTAAAAACACAATAAGTGACCCCATGACCTAGTTTCTGACCGGGCATGATCCATATTCAAACTTGACCTATACATCATCTAGATACAATTTGTGACCAAGTTTGGGTGAAGATCTGATGAAATTTCGGGACAGACTGACGGACCGACAAAGTGGTTCCTATATAGCCCCCATTACCAAAAAGATAGTATTACCAGCAGTTGGTTTCAATGGAAATTTCTTACCAGACAAGAGGTTTGATGCAAATTGTTGTGAGGGGAAACTGGAAAATATCTGAAACAAAAATAAAGTCTTATATAATTTGAAGCGCTATATTGTTAAGTCAAATTTTAATATTTGATAATCATAATACTGCTAGCTGTCTGATTACAGAGGAGTCTTCACAACATAATGCGTTAACAGTTTTCCTGCAATAAGCAAACAGGACAAAATCAACAACACGAGTATTTATAATATATTCAGAGACAAAGATGATCCATCCATGTCTTTGGAAATAAACAAAGGGCATTTATTTTGGCCTCATTTTAGCCATGTTGATAAATATAATGGGTCATACTGCTTGGTGTGTTACAAGTGAAACACCATCAAAACCAGTGCTCCAGCTTGGCATGAATGGAAGGGCGCAGCACCCTGCCATTCAAAGATTCCAACCTGTCAACCTTGGACACCCTTCATGCCCTTTGATGAAAATGCCGAGTTGGGAATAGGGAGTTACAGTTGTAAGATCGTACGCGAATATCATTTGCCATTTAAAAGGAATCATGATGTTCAAACTTAACCTTTGACCTAGAAGTTGGCAAAGGGTTTGTTTTTAGTTGGTCGCATTTTAGAATTTACAGAGCATATTTTGCAAATCAGTGTGTGCTTAGAAGCCTTAGCTACGGAAAGAACGGCAACTCAATTTGCTAAGAACGATCACCACTGCCTGTCTGCAACAGATGACAAATGATTCTGCTCTAGCAGTGAGTGTATATACCAGCTTGTAAGACGACATTGGCCAGACTAGTGTTTATCATTAAAGTCTGTACGTATTTGTACCATTTTTGACCTCATCCAAGATATCATTGGGACAAATCTTCGGACAAAGTTTCATGATGATCAGACAATAAATGTGGCCTCTAGAGTGTTAACAAGGTTTTACTATATAGCCATAAAAGAACAAATGCAGAGCCCACTGGCAGCCATGTTTTTCAACCAATCAGCATCATGTTTGAACTCGTCCAAGATATTATTGGGATGAATCTTCTGACCATTTTTCATGAACATCGGAAATAAAAGTGGCCTCTAAAGTGTTAACAAGACTTTACTATAGCCATATAATGAAAAAAATGCCCCGCCCCCTGGAAGTCGTGTTTTCCAAGCAAATGTACCCATTTTCAAACTCTTTCAAGATATCATTGAGACCAATCTTCTGACCAAATTTCATGAAGCTTGACAATAAATGTGGCCTCTAAAGTGTTAACAAGGTTTTACTAAAGCCCTATAAGGAAAAATGCCCCGCCCCCTGGTGGCCATGTTTTTATAGCAACCATACCCATTTTCGAACTCATTCAAGACATCATTGGGACAAATCTTCTGACCAAGTTTCATAAAGATCAGACAATAAATGTGGCCTCTAGAATGTTAACAAGGTTTTACTATAGCCATAGAAGGAAAAATGCTCTGCCCCCTGGCAGCCATGTTTTTCAACCAATCAGCATCATTTTTAAACTTGTCCAAGATATTATTGGGATGAATCTTCTGACCATGTTTCATGAAGATCCGACAATAAATGTGGCCTCTAGGGTGTTAACAAGATTTTACTATAGCCATTTATAGCCATATTAGGAAAAATGCCCCGCCCCTTGGCAGCCATGTTTTTCAAGCAAACATAACCATTTTCAAACTCATCCAAGATATCATTGAGACCAATCTTCTGACCAAATTTCACGAAGATTGGACAATGCGGCCTCTAGAGTGTTCACACGGTTTTACTAAAGCCATATATAACCATATATGGACCATATATAAATAACCATATAAGGAAAAATGCCCCGCCCCCTGGTGGCCATGTTTTTAAAGCAACCAAAACCATTTTCAAACTCATCCAAGATATCATTGGAAAAATGTTCTGACCAAGTTTCATGAAAATCTGACAATAAATGTGGCCTCTAGAGTGATAACAAGGTTTACTATAGCCATATAAGGAAAATGCCCCACCTCATAAATGCCATGTTTTTCAACCAACCGGCGTCATTTTAAAACTTGTCAAAGATATTATTGGGTTGAATCTTAAGTAATATGCATATAATAATGGAAAAAGGGCCATTATTCTTACAAAATGCTTGATACAGTTGTCTGCTCTTCTTTATAGATTGGGGTCATGTTGGTAAATAAGTTTGCAAAATATGAAAGCAATATGTCAAGGGACGTTGAAAATATTTTAGGTGGTACGCCAACTTTAACATAGATTTATCAATAATATGAATATTCAAAATGGTAAAGGGGCCATAATTATTACAAAATGCTTGATAGAGTTGTCTGCTCTTGTTTATAGGTTGGGGTCATGTTGGTAAAGAAAAATGCAAAATATGAAAGCAATATGTCAAGGGACATTGAAAATATTTAGGGGTAGTAAACAAACTTAAACATTTGCTGCATTTTCTAAGTGGAAAAGGGGCCATAATTATTACAAAATGCTTGATAGAGTTGTCTGCTCTTGTTTATAGGTTGGGGTCATGTTTGTTAAGAAGTATGCAAAATATGAAAGAAATATGCCAAGGGACATTGAAAATATTTGGGGTAGTCCGCAAACTTTTAACATTTGCATGCTCACACTAACGCCAATGCTAAGGCTAACGCAAACGCCGGGTGAGTAGAATTGCTCCACTATATAGATTTCATATATAATAGTCGAGCTAAAAAGGGTCTTTCTGTAAATCTTTAAGAGAACAAATTAAAAACTCAACAGGCCTTTTTATTATTAAATATGCTTGTTTCCATATATAATTTAAGGCCCTAGAATCATTCAGGATATAACTTTGAACATTTTTTACAGAAATAAAATGATCTTAAAGTTCTCTGCAATGCAAAGTAATTTTTACACACTAGATATTTAAAAAAAAAAATTGTTAACTTGTCCATGCTATTCGGGCCAGCTGTGCTCTAACTGCCTATGGAAAATCTTGATTATATATATATATTATATATATATACCTGTTGTGACCCTTGAGATCCTTATGAAATGTTCATAATTCACTAATAACTGTATGTAAAAAAATAGTATTACCAGATAATCGGGTTCAAAAGTTATTTCTTTCAAGACAGGATGGTTGGTGGGAAATGTCTTCCGACGAAACTGAAAAACATCTAAAACAAAAAGAAAGTGACTTCTTGTATAATTTGAAGCACTATTCATTTTAATACAATTGTGTTTTGACAGCCATAGTTCTGCTGAGCCTAAAAATTAAAAGTAGGTCAACAAAACACAAAATGAAATCCAATGCATCACCAAATCTTCAACATATCCAATTAATAAAATTAATTTTTATATATAGACGGTTTTGATACATGGCACAACATCAGGGGTGTCAAATGTCCCAAATTTGAAATCCTTATGATAAAGTCTGGAGTCTGAGGCTGTAGGTCCCTTACAGGTAGAGCCCCCCAAAGCCATAGTTCATTGTTCTTTTTATAGTCTTAGTTGCTATTTCTGGTGAGTAAAATGCAAAATATTATAAGCCAGACCACCAGTAACACTCGATGTGTAATTGTCATTTTATATAAATGTTATGAAGAACATCGATAACAAGGGCTGTTTGTAAAACATGCATGCCCCCCATATGGGCTGTCCGTTGTAGTGGCAGCCATTATGTGAATACCCTTTTTGTCACTGTGACCTTGACCTTTGACCTAGTGACCTGAAAATCAATAGGGGTCATCTGCGAGTCATGATCAATGTACCTATGAAGTGTCATGAACCTAGGCAAAAGCATTCTTGAGTTATCATCCGGATTTTTTTTTTACTGTTTCGGGTCACCGTGACCTTGACCTAGTGACCTGAAAATCAATATGGGTCATCTGCATGTCATGATAAATGTACCCATGAAGTTTCATGATCCTAGGCGTAAGCGTTCGTGAGTTATCATCGGAAACCATTTAACTATTTCGGGTCACCGTGCATTTGGCTTTGACATAGTTACCTCAAAATTAATACGGGTCATCTGCGAGTCATGATCAATCTACCCATAAAGTTTCATGATCCTAGGCATATGTGTTCTTGAGTTATCATCCGGAAACCATTTTACTATTTCGGGTCCCCGTGACCTTAACATTTGACCTACTGACCTCAAAATCAATAGGGGGTCATCTGCGAGTCATGATCTATCTACCTATGAAGTTTCATGATCCTAGGCGTATGCGATTTTGAGTTATCAACCGGAAACCATTTACTATTTCGGGTTACCGTGACCTTGACCTAGTGACCTCAAAATCAATAGGGGTCATCTGCAAGTCATGATCAATCTACCTATTAAGTTTCATGATCCTTGGCATATGCATTCTTGAGTTATCATCCAGAAACCACTTTACTATTTCGGGTCACCATGACCTAGAGCTTTGACCTAGTGACCTCTAAATGAATAGGGATCATCTGCGAGTCATGATCTATCTTCCTATGAAGTTTCATGATCCTAGGCCTAAGCGTTCTTGAGTTATCATCCGGAAACCACCTGGTGGACGGACCGACAGACCGACCAACCGACATGTGCAAAGCAATATACCCCCTCTTCTTCGAAGGGGGGCATAATAAATGTTAATCCACTAACCATACAGTAAAACAACTGTCCAAAAATATATCCAGATATGTCTTTTGCAAATGAAATAATATATGCACTTAGTTTGACAGCAGAAAATGGAAATTTAATGATGGGGGACATATGCTACATTTTGTAGTATGTAAGATTTCTGGAAAGTAGCCAAAAGGTTAGGTCAGTTACCTTTTATGTCCGTGTCAGCGGATAACCAATCAGACAATAGTAAAACAAGGGACAAAATTGTCACAAAACCAGGTTTTCAATGTAGAAAAAAGTCTGATAGAGGGAGACAACTCAAACTGAACTGATTGTTTATAATTAACCCCCTTTGTTTCAAAATAAATATATTTTTAGTTGTGGCGACCTTGACCTTGGAGATTTTGACGTAATTCTAAAGTGCGATACAACGTCCCACGATGGTGAACAAATATGCCAAATCATTTTTAAGTCTCACAATGAATGACATAGTTTTGGCCCGGACAAGCTCCTTTATGGCCATTTTTGACCTTTGAACTCAAAGTATGACCTTGACCTTGGATATATTGACGGTATTCTTTTGAGCGACACACCGTCTAATGATGGTGAACAAATGTGCCAAATGATTTTAAATTCTCACCAAGAACCACAACGTTATGGCCCGGACAAGCTTGTTCCGTCCGCCCGCCAGCCGGCATTTGCCAATCTAATAACCGTTTTTTTCTTTGGAAAACCTTGTTAAAAAGACCAGGAAAAATCCATACTAAGCGCACATGCCCGGCATGCCAATGAAGCAATTACAATATTTGTTCACACCCCCTTAAAACAAATCATCGGATTTACACTGATCTAAAATTCAATCCTGAATGGCTCAAATCGGGATTTCCAAATAATCCGGACAATTAACACCCTTGCAACATGCATGGGTTGCTAAGTTACTAAATGTCCTACATATAACAAATTCAGAATTTGTGTACCATCCCACTCACATAAATAGCAATTGCAAGATGATGTCCATTACAAACCTGTTTGTTATCATTCTGACCTTTTTGTACTTCTATAGTTTTTCAAATTTTAATGTGATTAAAGTGCAAACACCTGATTATAGAAGGTATACCTAAGATCATATTGCTTGCCATGAGTAATAATCCAACAGATTGGCTTTGTTTGTATGCCAATAGATAGAGCTTGCACATTCTTTTTCAATATGTGGTTATGGACAACTGTAAACATTACTTCATGTATTTTAAGGGGCCTTTGCATTTTTTGGTAAATTGACATAATAAAACAAGAGCTGTCACCATAGGATGACTTATGCCCCCTATAAATGCTTGATAGAAGTTATGAGCTTTTCCGAAACCTAAACACAGATTTCGAAACCTAAACGCAGACCCTAAGTTCAAGGTCACAGGGGTCAAAATTTGTGTGCGTATGGAAAGGCCTTGTCCATATACACATGCATACCAAATATGAATGTTATATCTCAAGAGACATAGAAGTTATAAGCATTTTTCAATATCAAAACGCAGATTTCGAAACCTAAACGCGGACCCTAACTTCAAGGTCAAGGTCACAGGGGTAAAATTTTTTGTGCGTATGGAAAGGCCTTGTTCATATACAAATGCATACCAAATATGAAGGTTATATCTCAAGGGACATAGAAGTTATGAGCATTTTTCAAAACCTAAACGCAGATTTCGAAACCTAAACGCGGACCCTAAGTTCAAGGTCACAGGGGTAACAATTTTTGTGCGTATGGAAAGGCCTTGTCCATATACACATGCATACCAAATATGAAGGTTATATCTCAAGGGACATAGAAGTAATGAGCATTTTTCAAAACCTAAACGCAGATATTGAAACCTAAACACGGACCTTAAGTTCAAGGTCAAGGTCACAGGGGTAAAAATTTGTGTTCGTATGGAAAGGCTTTGTCCATATGCACATGCGTACCAAATATGAAGGTTATATCTCAAGGGAA
This sequence comes from Dreissena polymorpha, assembly GCF_020536995.1. NCBI lineage: Eukaryota > Metazoa > Mollusca > Bivalvia > Myida > Dreissenidae > Dreissena > Dreissena polymorpha. The sequence continues at coordinate 66,306,523 of NC_068357.1, forward strand.
ATAGAAGTTATGAGCATTTTTCGAAACCTAAACGCAAAGTGTGACAGAAATACGGACCGACAGACGGACAGTCTGATAACTATATGCCCCCTTTTCTTTGAAAGGGGGCATAAAAATTGTTTCAGACTTGCACATTTTTGTTGCAGTTATGTTATTTGTGAGAAAACAGTTATACTTAACATTAACAACCTGAAAATGATAAATCGTTACAAAGCAAAACAATTGAATAATTTGGAGTTCTGTTGTCGTTTTTGTGACACTACGAGCTTTGCTTATAGAAACTAAAAGTATAAAATATTGTATGAGCATGGATGGCCGTCTTAGCGTAAGACTTTTACTCCAGAGGTCAGTGGTTCGAGCCCAGATGAGGATTACTTTTTCTTTTAATTTGTTCTTGTTTTTTAATTGAGCTTTTTAGATTTAATGTTTACATTTATAAATATAACGCATTTAATGACAAACTTCAATACATGCCATAATCTGTTATAAGGTCCCTTAAATACCAAGATGAGTATCAAGGAACCTGAGTAAAACATTTTATTTTATTTCGGATATATACAGGACTGCTTATTGGAAACAAAAAGTTTGCTCGATTCTTGAATGACTTACAAAAATGTTTATCAAATCAAGTAGGTTCGTTTATTCTTCGTCTGTTGTCCCATCTCGCCAACAGACAACCAGCTCCCTCCAGGCTTGTCAGTTCCAGGCGAGTCTCTCTAGCTGCCCCCATTTTGGCCCATCTGCTTAGAATCTGCATCCAGGTCACTGCGCCAGGTGTTACTGTATTTGAAATAAAGTAGGTTGGATGCCATTAAATGTGACTTTAAACACCATAATGACAGACAAAATAACAGGTTTATTTCCCTTCAATTAATAACAAGCAAATTCATTGAATTGATATCCCCCGCTAATTAGCTTCTGGACACAAAAGTGTTATATTTGACACTCAGGTAAAAAAGCATTTTTTTAGGTTCGAAGGGCCATAACTCCGTTATTAACAGATAGTGTACAATGCCATTTGGCATGCATCATCCTCTTATCTATACATATACTCATACCAAGTTTCAATGAAATCCACCAAAGCACTTCCAAGATATGGCTCCCAACACAAAAGTGCCGGATGGACGGAAAGACGGGCGGACAAGGCCAAAACAATATCCCTCCGCCTATTGCAGGGTGATAATAACATGAATGTAAATTAAAGCCAGCACATATATGAATTAACTGCCTAGATGGGTGTATTAAATATAATTTAGGGCTGTACAATACTTACTGATATGTGAGCATATATTTACTTTTAGAAAATATAAATAAATGTAACAGTAATACTTACACACTTGTGACTGTGAGTTTATACATGTAACTAAACTTCCTTTATAATTTTATAACAGTTTTTTTTATTCCTGCCATAGCATAAAGAAGTCACTTGCTCAATAACACATTTAAGCATGAGCTGTTTTTTTTAATCTGCATACATAAGAAAACATCGAAAAAAAACACAAGAGGAGCATGTATCCGAAAGTAAATTACGTCCGAAATCAGGCAAGTTAAGCATGCGCGAAATTCACCAAAACATCGATTAAATATGGTTTAAACAGAATCATATGTAAAACGTGAATGATAAATTAAACATTATCCAACAAAAGCATTCAGCTTTAACCAAAAAAACAACAGCAAAAATCAGCAATATAGCGATGTTGTTGTATAACTCGGCGAAGGCTAGCAAGAAGATAATTTTCCAGGGGAAACAACTAAAAAAGTAATGCAAACGGATTTAAATGGCTCATGCACGAAAGTTTATAATATAGCAACAACACATGATTTAGCTATAGAATTAGAATGCGAAAGATTTTTTTTAACTATTACTCGAAGATTCCTTAACTAAATAAAATATCAATAAAAGTTAAAACTTTGAGTTTGACCTACTTAGCAATCAATGGTCAAAACAACCTCGTAATAGCTTTTTCTTCATGTCAACAATACAATTGTTGAGTTAATGTTGACGTAATACTAATAATGATAATACTATCCATATTCTCTACCTAGAATATTCATCATATTAAAATATCCAATAAATGTAGTGTATTTCTTTTCACGCTAACATTTCAAGATGGCTTACAATCGGTTTTGCTTGGGCATGCGCATTGCAAGCCTATTTGGTTTGGTCCCGCCTTTTTCTCCATATATGGTCATTTGAGCTTGTGGACGGCCGTGGACCATCCACCTACAGTACCAAATTCCGGACTACGCTGCATGTTCAGACGACACGTAGGCACAAATTGTGACCCAGTTAAAATCCATCTCGCAGATATTCAGGGTCGGTACTCGGTCACTAAATCGTCAGGGGAAGACATATTTTGACTATCGATAAACACAGTTTTGCTTTTAAGATGAGAAAAAACACTACCGAAATAGAATAATGTTACGTCAAGAGAAAATCGTTTAATTATCTTATCACAAATGTTTGCATACTCGGTAACCACGTCCGGAAATCGTTCCTGAACGCATGAATAGGCTACCCTTATTAGCCAGTTTGCTTTTTTGAATTCAATTTTGCATTAAAATGCAGTATGCTTAAATATGCCATTTACAACTAGCAATGAGATTTAAAAAGACCCGCGTCATGCGAAAATGGGTCTTATGCCATATGCGCGCATCATATCTTTAGCCCACCCAGCCTGCGCATCTCGCAGTCTGGGCAGGAGATACATATTGAGACCATAAAACTTTGAGTGATTTTATAGCAGACAGCATCGCTTCTGACCAGACTACGAAAATGCACAGGCTGGGATTGAGCTACGCTGGCCGGAACGCCATAAGACCCATTTTCGCTTGACGCGACTATGCATGTGTGATTTTAATCTTTTGAAAGAAATTACTTATGTCCGCTGGTAGAAGCGTTATTCTTATCAATTCATAGACACATTTGAATCAGTATAAGTCCAAACTCGGGGCAACGTCAATGTCAAAATGAAGTCGGCAAAGTTAGCTTTCTGAGTGTTTAACGAAGTATAACGAATATTTTGGTAAATAGTATTGATGTAAATCGAACGGTTATTTTGATGTCACCATGAATTTTAACCTTCTAAATTCAACCTACGTCCAAAGGTATGTCAATGTCCAGCTAAAAATAGGTTAGATGATGTGGGTGTGTTAAGTGTTCACATATATCCTCGTGCAAATGTCAATTTTTTTTATTATTATTATTTATATTATACGAACCGTGTCATCTAAAGTTAACCTAGCACGGAAGAACGAATGGGCCAATCGCTTTATTCTCTTGGCATAATTAATTTATGAGGGGGCGGGGGGATGGAGGGGGGGGGGGGAGGGTTTACGCATAACGTTAAAACACGGTGCCTATACCACGTGACTTTTTAAGATCTGTGTGGGGAGTAAAATATCAACAAAAGCGCGACGAAGGTAAGATTTTTAAGGATAACTTTTTTTTTAAATGTCACCATTTTTAATGGGATAAAGTGGAGAGCCCGCTAATTCATGAGAGTTTTCTATAGGTATCATGATTTTATAAAACAAATAAGTATTTTTTCAGTAAAGTGCAACCGCGCGTTTGAACGGTTAGAAAAGGGTAGGATCAGTGTGGGGACATTATTTTTTTTACACAAAAACATCACCTCTGGTGAAATTAAGAAATACATTTTATGGGCGGAGCTTACACTATATAATTTTGCATCCATTTTCAGGTTTCTTTTATTTATTTACGAAACAAAATTCAAGAAAACTATTCTTACAGTAATATGATCTGTGTGGTATACGTTTTTCAACGGATCTGTGTGGTATACTGTTTTTAAGTTTTTCAGTTCTATTTAGTTGTTTAAGAAAATGCTTGTCAACAATGTATTTGAAACGGGATTTTTAAATGCGCTAGCATGTAAAACACATAATGGCTATACACTACGCTTGCACCGCTTGTTAAACTAATACATAATTATGATTTACAGGCATGCTGTACAATCCCCATTATAATATTAAAATCTTACGCTGGAGCATCTTAATCGATGACAAGTCCATGCTTACCTTAAATAAGTGTATACTTTATGTTATTGTATCAAATTCCATTTTTATTTTGGCGCCAAACACTACTGTCAGATGAAGTAATGTATCGTATATTATTTTTGATATTATATTTGCTTAAAGGTATGGCTCAATGCTCCGAATGCGGAAAAATGTCGAAGACCAGAGCTGGATTATTGCGCCACATTAGGGGACACGCTAACTCTGGAAACTATAACTGCTGTGGGAAAGCATTTCAGGTAAGATTAAATACCTTAAAAATAGTTACATTTTTATACAGTTATGCTAACAAACAGATGAACGGATTTTCTTGGAACAACACAAATATACAATATATCTCATCTCTCAGGTTATCATATATTTTTAAATAACTTAATAATCGTCAAATCGTTTGTAATTTAAAACTAACGAACGCGTGTCCTCAGATACTAACATTTTTGAAATAGCTTGTTTACGCATTGAAATGTCACGTGAATAAAATAGTTTAGTTTATTAGATAATACAGTAGGCAATATGCCCATGAGTATACATGAAATATTAAATACAATAAGCAAAAACACAAAGTCACAGGTCATTCGAATCATAGACATCAAAAATACATCGGTACAATGTAAAGCAAAGTATTGGATATTTTATAAGACAATATACAGCAAGAGGCTGTGCATAAGTATATACAAAAGTCCTACCCTAATCATAATACTTATTATAAGTATTTCTTATTTCCCATGCTTTACAAATAAACATAGCTAAATTTTTAACTATATTGCTATTTTGAGAGGTCAATAAATCTATAAACTTTAACATATTTGGTCTTACGTAATTACATGGTTTTAAATAAGCTTTTCTTACATCAGTATATAATGTACACTCCATAACAAAGTGGTATTCGTCTTCTAAGACATTGCATAGAGTACATTTTCTTTCTACATAAGGAATAGCTATTGGTTTTTGCCATCTACCCGTTTCAACTTTAAGCTTATGTGCAGAGACTCTTAATCTAGAGAGAGCCATTCTGTACTTTGGGATATTTACATCACTTAAATAGGATTTAAGTTTAAAATCGGATATTAATATGTATGTTTTTGCTCTAGTTGATTCACTCAATTCGGTTTTCCAATTTTGTATAAACATATCTGTAACTCTTACTCTAAAAATTTTCAAAAATATTTCTACATCCCCTACCCCTTGGTTCAGCCACACATCGTTAAAACCACAATTATCTAATAGACTTTTTACCATGTAGGCCCAAGATCTGTTATTAGGGTACGTTTCTAATTCTCGGAACATAATATCATAAACAAGTTTTACATATTTAATATCATGTGTGTTTATTATCTTTAACCAATATCTAATTACATTAATGCTATGTCAATATGTTGTTTTTTTCTCAGGATGCCTACAATCTTAGAAGGCTTCAACGAACAAAGGACCCCAATGTCACGTGTGTGTACAGTGCGGCAGGAGCTTTGCGGACAAGTACCTACTCGTGGCTAGAGAGAAAAGTGCAAAAAAGAGGGATTGGTGAAATGTTACCAGTGTGGGTTGGCAGTTAGAAGTGAGAATGACCTCAGAGAGCACGTCAATACCCACATGCATGACAAGTGTTACAGTAGTGAGGAGTGTTTCAAAACGTACACACGCAAAACAAACCTTTCTCGATACGTGAGGACTTCACATAAATCCGTGAATACTGATTAAAAATCATAATAGTTTACAGTTTGTCTGTGTAACTTCATTATCGTTTTACGTTATTTTATTCGTTGTTTTACTTTTACTTTATTTTTCAAAATGATTCTAAAGTTATCCGAATTTGATTAATTTTTAGGTTTCGTTTAGTTCGTTTGTGTGTTTGAAATCATCTCAAATAATTGTGCAATAATTTGGATTTACGTTATTCATTAATATATCGCATCTGTGATTTGTATTATCGAATCTGTGATTCTTTTTTTAATTATAACTTGATTAAAGTTTTTCGATGTTTTTTCGTTGGTTTCAATTTTAAATACCGCTGTCACGAGCTAGTTCGATAATCATAAGCAGCCAGGGTTTCTAATACTAGGGATTTTCACGATTGCTTTACATAATTTACTGCCTGCTTATAATTACTCTAGGCCGTGGTAATTGACAGTTAACAATGTATGCAATGTGGTTGTGTATACAATACAATACTTCTTAATTCGAAATACGTCTTGACATTCTTCAGAGCTGCATCCATCCACAACACAAGAGGAGAATCGTACATATATAATCATATAATATAATATTTATTCATTTACATTTTATATTCTCTTCAAAATAATTAACGCTAAAGATAAGCATACATTTGTTACACTGAATACAACGACATAATTTATAACATGACATTATCACCAACACATGGCGAATGATTGTCAATATCTATACTATGTAATAAACTAATGCAACAATATGAATTCCATATATGAAATAAAACACACACATATACATATATATATATGTTTCTACTATGACCAGTATTTTGTTTTTAATAAACATACCGTTTACCTTAAACTTTTAATAACAACAAAATGACAAGCCAATACGTCTGGTGGATTCTGTTTTATCAGTTTGTATTCCAAATTTGATTTTAAAACATACGTATTACTCCGGAAAGAACATGCCTTTGCTTTTTGTCAACCTGTGTGATATTTGACACAATTTCTATTGCAGAATTTGTGTCAGAATTAAAATGTCCATTGTGTTCGTCTATCCGCATTCTTATTGTTGGCAACAGTTTGCTATCGTTTCGTCTCGCCCGCTCCCACCTTACTCCTAGTGTCCCCTTCTGTATAGCATTCCTGTCTCGTGAAACTGTTACCTCTATTTTTTCCCTTGTCCGCTCACTAGTGCCAAATAGGTGATGACTGAAATGAATGAATTTGTAAATAATAATAATAGATCTACTACTACTACTATTACTACTACTACTTCTAGTAGTAATAGTTGTAGTAGTAGTAGTAGTAGTAGTAGAAGTAGTAGTAGTAGTAGTAGTAGTAGAAGTAGTAGTAGTAGTAGTAGTAGCAGTAGTATTAGTAGTAGTAGTAGCAGAAGTAGTAGTAATGGTAGTATTGGTAGTAGTAATTGTTGTATTGAAATATTTGAAATTGATAAAAAAAATATATATATTGTCGTTATTATCTCAATTTATCCGTAAATTGTAGAAACACGGATACCACACAGATCCTTCTGAACACGTATACCACAAAGATCATATTACTGTTAGAATATTTTTCTTGATTTTGTTTTCATAAATATATGAAAGAAACCTGAAAAAAGAATGCAAAATGATATAGTGTAAGCTCCGCCCATAGAGTTTATTGCTTTATTTCACGAGAGGTGATGTTTCTGTGTCATAATAAGATAATGCCCCCACACTGATCCTACCTTTTTCTAACCGTTCAAACGCGCGGTTGCACTTTACTGAAAAAATATTCATTTGTTTTACAAAATCATGATACCTATAGAAAACTCTCATGAATGAGCGGGCTCTCCACTTTATCCCATTGAAAATGATGACATATTAAAAAAGTTATCCTTAAAAATCTTACCTTTGTCGTGCTTTTGTTGACATTTAACTCCCCACACAGATCTTAAAAAGTCACGTGGTATAGGCACCGTGTAAAAAGAGATTGTGAAGTTTTTTTCCCATTTTTAACGATTTTTTTTGCTGACCCACCTATACCTCTATGATAGATCGATTTCCGTAATTTATTTTCTTTCAGTATTCAGATGCTCTTCATTTCATGAACATCATTAACATTATATTATAATACTGTATATTTGTTGTGAGCTAAAAATTGAATCGACACTTTTTGTCAAAAGATCGTTATTAAGACTTGGTCCTGGTCCGAATCGTCCGTCCAGTAGGTATATTTAGAAACTAAATTCCCAAAATAATTAATCTGAATAAAAATGTTATCACTTCGCTGATAATAGCTAGCTATGCACCATCTTAAAATAACGTTATAGGTAAGAAAATGTCGTCTTGATTGTCATCGCAGTAAACGCTTCTATGTTCGATATAGCCAATGCAAATCTTACGGTATTTCATTACTTTCCAGTTTAAACATATAAAGGCGAGTTTCCTCCATACCTCCACATATCAATATTAGGAAAAACAACGAAATGATGCGATTTTTATACAACATTTATTCAACAAATACATACACAACAAAGAACACAAATTAGATAAAAGTGAAATCAGTTCATCATTAAAAGTTAAAAATAAATCTTTAACACAAAAGGACCCCTCACCTTAATGGAACTAACTATAAACTTGTTAATATAACAAAGTATACATTGTTAATGTAACAAACATAAAATCAAAAGCTGATAACAGACAATTTCCAAACAAAACTAAATGTAACAAAAAACAATTATAAGAAATCATATAAATCATCATTATTCATAAATATAGTAAATATAAAACACTATACAAATTATCACAGATCTAATGTACACATGTTAGATGAGATAACTTAGCTGCCACGTGTATGCATAGTGAAAACCCTAATTGAATGCAAACATATAATAATGTAGGCCTAATAAATTTTTATTAACATTCTTCAATTCATACATACACTTATTCTTTAAAAAATGGTATACATATAAACTGAATGCAAACATATCACAATTTAGACAAAGTATGCATACATCATTTTGTTTAAGCTATAACTTTTTGGACTATGACCTTAGTCCTACGATTTTTTAAGGCCATTACGATTGCTATATAACTCGAAATACAAACTTCATAATTTTGAATAGATATAAACTTATCAATCTATAAGAAGAAGACCACAGTTGAGAAAGCACATGACAAGATGCTTGGCACTAAAATGAAACCATTTTTATGTTATGTCTTCATGCTTTTTACTAATAGAAAAGTATTCAAGAGTTTATGTAGACTAACTGTATAGGTAGTTTCTCTCACACAATAATTATTAAAATTATTATATTTATCAAATATCATTAAGTGGCAAGTGTAGAACAGGCAATTCTCTAAAGCACCACTGAATTTTTCAATGTCATGCCTAGCTGTTGCTGTGAAACATTTTGTCCGCATGTATTGCAAGGATAACAAATTTAAGACAAATCAGTATTGGTAGTATCATCCTTGACGAAGGCAAACATTTATCTTTTGATTCCAATTTTTATAACCTCTGACTCGAACTATACATTTTTGGCACAGACTGAAACTATCAATATAGTTGTTTGCTTGTTTTACTAGATAATGTTTTGCACAAAATAAAACTCATTGTTGTCAACATGGAAAAACAAATATTGTCAAGTTGACTTTCACGTAATTTTCTTTAATTTATACTTGATTTTCAGTTATATAGACAAAACTCTTTGACAGTGCATGGTGGTCATTATGACTAACTCAAACAAATATACTATATGACTCAGACTCTGAAGATAGAATGATTGTCATGATTGAAATTTCCTAATACAGAGATACCTCCTATATTCTAGGCACAGCTGTTATCAATGTTTAAAGGTTGCGCTATTTAACCCTTTACCACTTAGATACGAATTTTCACACATGTGAAGTCCCTCAGAAGTTTACATTTTATTAAAGACCTTTGTTACTTAATTCAAATTTTAAAGGCTTCATTTCCAGCCCTTCGATACTGATAAGCAGCAAACAGCATAAAACCTGAACAGAATGCGAGTTACTCACAGGCTGTTCTGGTTTTAAGCTATTTGCACATAGCCATTTTCACTTTGCTCCTGAGTGGGTAAGGATTCAACAGTATTTCAGTGCAGCACTATAAGCAGCTATGTAAGGATTCAACAGTATTTCAGTGCAGCACTATAAGCAGCTATGTAAGGATTCAACAGTATTTCAGTGCAGCACTATAAGCAGCTATGTAAGGATTCAACAGTATTTCAGTGCAGCACTATAAGCAGCTATGCAAGGATTCAACAGTATTTCAGTGCAGCACTATAAGCAGCTATGCAAGGATTCAACAGTATTTCAGTGCAGCACTATAAGCAGCTATGCAAGGATTCAACAGTATTTCAGTGCAGCACTATAAGCAGCTATGCAAGGATTCAACAGTATTTCAGTGCAGCACTATAAGCAGCTATGCAAGGATTCAACAGTATTTCAGTGCAGCACTATAAGCAGCTATGCAAGGATTCAACAGTATTTCAGTGCAGCACTATAAGCAGCTATGCAAGGATTCAACAGTATTTCAGTGCAGCACTATAAGCAGCTATGCAAGGATTCAACAGTATTTCAGTGCAGCACTATAAGCAGCTATGCAAGGATTCAACAGTATTTCAGTGCAGCACTATAAGCAGCTATGCAAGGATTCAACAGTATTTCAGTGCAGCACTATAAGCAGCTATGCAAGGATTCAACAGTATTTCAGTGCAGCACTATAAGCAGCTATGCAAGGATTCAACAGTATTTCAGTGCAGCACTATAAGCAGCTATGCAAGGATTCAACAGTATTTCAGTGCAGCACTATAAGCAGCTATGCAAGGATTCAACAGTATTTCAGTGCAGCACTATAAGCAGCTATGCAAGGATTCAACAGTATTTCAGTGCAGCACTATAAGCAGCTATGCAAGGATTCAACAGTATTTCAGTGCAGCACTATAAGCAGCTATGCAAGGATTCAACAGTATTTCAGTGCAGCACTATAAGCAGCTATGCAAGGATTCAACAGTATTTCAGTGCAGCACTATAAGCAGCTATGCAAGGATTCAACAGTATTTCAGTGCAGCACTATAAGCAGCTATGCAAGGATTCAACAGTATTTCAGTGCAGCACTATAAGCAGCTATGCAAGGATTCAACAGTATTCAGTGCAGCACTATAAGCAGCTATGCAAGGATTCAACAGTATTTCAGTGCAGCACTATAAGCAGCTATGCAAGGATTCAACAGTATTCAGTGCAGCACTATAAGCAGCTATGCAAGGATTCAACAGTATTTCAGTGCAGCACTATAAGCAGCTATGCAAGGATTCAACAGTATTTCAGTGCAGCACTATAAGCAGCTATGCAAGGATTCAACAGTATTTCAGTGCAGCACTATAAGCAGCTATGCAAGGATTCAACAGTATTTCAGTGCAGCACTATAAGCAGCTATGCAAGGATTCAACAGTATTTCAGTGCAGCACTATAAGCAGCTATGCAAGGATTCAACAGTATTTCAGTGCAGCACTATAAGCAGCTATGCAAGGATTCAACAGTATTTCAGTGCAGCACTATAAGCAGCTATGCAAGGATTCAACAGTATTTCAGTGAAGCACTATAAGCAGCTATGCAAGGATTCAACAGTATTTCAGTGCAGCACTATAAGCAGCTATGTAAGGATTCAACAGTATTTCAGTGGAGCACTATAAGCAGCTATGCAATCTTTGTAAACCAGGAGTCTCCGTCTCGTGGCTGCGATGGTGGAAACACAGGGTCGATGGCTGTGAGCACTATGCTGCGAACTAAGTGTGGGAGGAGGGCCCTAGAATGACAAATAAATACAAAATGTATTTATAAAAAAATAAAATGCAATTTTCAAAACTAAATAGGCCGCTTTGAGGATGAGATGTAGTAGATGATAAGTGGGAGAGGACGAGAATCAGCAAGGATGAGATTGGGAATGGTGATGGGTGAGAGACAGAGAATGCATGAGGGTGAACATTTAATCAATAAATGTGAGAGAAAGTGCATAAGGGTCAGTGTAATCGAATATGGTAAGTGAGCAAGGGTGAGATTTAATCATTATCAAATGCGAAAAAGCGTTCTGTGGCGTCTCATCTGGATCCAAACTGTTTGCAAAGGTCTTCAAAATCTGGTTCCAGCACTCAAAGGGTTAAAACGTGAGGATACCTAGCATGATTGTGACAGAAGAGCACAAATGATATGAAACAGATCATGTATGCAGGCTTTTGCAAGATAATTAATTATAAGTTTTAAGATGCAATAAATGAATGAGAGTCAAAGGCAGAGTTAATGAGGGTGAAAGTAAGTAAATAAGCATTAAAAAGGCACTAAACCCGACTTTTCTCATATTTTTGTACAGTTGAAAAATGTTATAAATGTCATTTACTGAAATATAAAAAATGTCTTGAATATTCTTCATTTTAAAAGCTACAAAAAAAGATGGATTCAAAATATTTCCCTTCCCCACCGTTCAAATATTCTTCTTCGTCAGGAGTCATTTTATGTGTTTAAATTTAATTATTTCATGTTAGCATTCATTTTTTTAATCTATGACTTTTGTTAACTGTCATTTTGCAAAGCTGTGAAACAGTCCCTAAAATGAGCAAGGATTAGAGGAATCCAATACAGGACACAAAAAAGATACATTCGTGTTTTTCCCACGAGAATGTGGTCATTTGTTTGCTAGAGATTGAGACATAAAGGCTAAGATTGTTTGTTTACTGTGCGCTCGCAGGTGCCCCGTTGATCTCCACCAACCACATCTTCATGTTCTCATCAAGAAGGAAGTCAAAACCAAACAGCTGGAAACACACATACCCCAGTCCATGTGTGTTGATCTTCTGCAAGTGTACAAAGGACAATTAATAAATGAATAATGTTGTTTTTTTATATTTCCGGTTTCCTTATATAGAAGGGGTAAAACAAAAATCATCTTGTGGCAGGTAAACTTTTAATCATGCATCTTTAAAAGGTACACTTTATATCTGGATCTTGTCCTCATCTTTACCAAATTTTACATAATATTATCATCTCCTAAGACCTGGGCTTTGTTTTCAGCACTGAAACAGTTCTGGTTAAAGTATATATTGTATCAAAATTATAACAGAATGTGCAATCTGGGAGATAAACAATATACTAGCAATCTTGCTCATACATGTAAATGATTAAATACTTACTGAATTTGTTGCTTAAAATAAACATGTCAATCACAAGTGTTGCTTCCCTATATGTTGAAATTCACAAACAGAGTAGTAACTGCATGTACTGATATTGGTCAAATATATTAACCCTTTGCATGCTGGGAAATTTGTCGTCTGCTAAAATGTTGTCTGCTAAATTTCTAAAATTAGCATTTTCTTCGATTTTTTTCAAAGAATACTATCAGAATAGCAAACAGTTTGGATCCTGATGAGACGCCACGTTCTGTTGCGTCTCATCTGGATCCAAACTGTTTGCACAGGCCTTCAAAATTCGGTTCCCGCACTGAAAAAGTTAAGTAAACATAACAGTATTTCTTGCTCAGTCATTTTTATTGAGTATTAACTTAAAAGGTGTTGCAGCATTTCTGGTGATTGTTTTTCCAATAATAACAATTAAAAAAAAACACAAAAAAACAAATACTATGTGAAAAATGTGATAACATACACAGGGTCACATTTTATGTGCCATTCATCGCCATGCACTTTCGCATTAAAACTGCTACCTTTTTTTTCTGTCAAAACTTAACATAAAAACTTTAATATAAAAGTTGAAAATGGCAAAACTTCTTAAGTATGTATGCTTTAATTGACTTATTTAAAAAATACATAAAAATTAAAATGAATTAAACTACATAAATATTAAGAAATCATGTATTTTATAATTTTTATACAACCAATAAAACCTTACTATTTCATCCAAATATCTGAGATTTACTTTTATTTCCATAAACTTCTTAAAGGTACCACTGCTGAAGTTCTCATATTTAAACAAGATTGACAAATCTAGGTCATCATACTATTTTTTTTTATGTTTTGTTTTTTATTTTAATACTAACTATAAGTCATATTTTGCAAATGCCACAATAAAACCGACTTTAGTGCAACAGTTCTTTAATTAATTCATGTTTTGATTGAAAAGCATAGCTTTGACAGTATTATAACATGTTAAAAACAAGGAAACCAAAACAAAACAATCAAACTTAAATAACAATAACGTTTACCACTTAAATGCAGACATTTCTAAAAATCTGAAATAGTGTGTCCTACATAATGTAAAATTATTAGAAACAAAAGTTCCCTGCAATGTACTTGAAAACATGTATTTAAACATCTAAACACATGTATCTTCAAAATAACATATTTCAGGTGACATGGTTGAAATATGCTTAAAAATAAATATGGCGCAATACCTCTTAAGGGGTGTTGCTGCAGTTTTGCTGATTTTTTTCCATCAAATAGATTTTGTCAAAAAATTATATTTAAGATATACATACAAATAATATATGAAAAATGACATAAAAACATAGGGTCACTGGCCTTGTTTTGATTTTATTCACCATTATATAACATGTCCTTTTTTAATAAAACTGAAAAATCTCTAATTGCGTAAAAAAAATTAATAACCTTTGAAATTGGCAACATGTAGATATTATTTAAGCTAAGATACATCATATACCATTTAATTGAACCACACACTACCAATAAAATGGAGTACACAAGTTAAATTTTAAGAAATTACTTTTTTAAAATTTTTATGTCACCCAAAAAAACATCATTTTTTAAATATTTCAACCACATAAATGGAATTTTAAAAAATTCTGCCGAATAGAATTCTGCGAAACTGCTCAAATATGTTCATCTACGTATTTTCATCATAAAACACAAATAAAAAAAGGGGTCACCGCACTTTTAACAGAGATTTTTTTATTTAATTATCCCTACCTTCTAGTCCATATAAACGGACTCTCTGAACCTTTGATAATTTTTGCTATGGTGGGGCCTAAGCTGAGAGTTGAATTATTGCAACTACCCTACCGTCTAGACGTCAAATTTCATTAAAAAAAACAGCAATAAGACAAAACCCAAGTACCGGTACATATATTGTCAGAAATATGCATAAACATTAGAAATTGTTTACAATCTTAATTGGGATCACAACAGCTTACCAAAAGACATTAATAAACAAGAGGGCCATGATGGCCCTGAATCGCTCACCTGACTCATTAAGATCAGATGAAAACTATGACCTCTATTGTCTACACAATGTTTTTCTATGATTTGACCTAGTGACCTAGTTCCTGACTCTAGATGACCCAAATACAATCCCAATCCAGATTTCATCAAGATAAACATTCTGACCACAGTTCATAAATATTGGATGAAAACTGTGACCTCTATTGTCAACACAAGGTTTTTCTATTTATTTGACCTAGATTTTTACCCCAGATGACCCAAATACAATCCCACCCAGATTTCATCAAGAATTCTGACCCAATTTCATAAAGGTTGGATGAAAACTGTGATCTCTAATGTCTACACAAGGTTTTTCTATTATTTGACCTAGTGACCTAGTTTTTGACCCCAGATGACCCAAATAAAATCCCAACCCAGATTTCATCAAGATAAACATTCTGACCAAATTTCATAAAGATTGGATGCAAACTGTGACCTCTACTGTCTACACAAACAAATTGTTGACGGACGGACGCACGGACACACGCAGGCACGCACAACGGACGCCGGACATCACACGATCACATAAGCTCACTGTGTCACTTCATGACTGGTGACCTAAAAATATGTGTCGGAGATAAACATGAACAGTTGTGGTTAAAATCCCATAGAAACAAGGGCTGTTTGTAAAACATGCATGCCCCCCTATATGGGCTATAAGTTGTAGTAGCAGCCATTGTGTGAATACGTTTTTTGTCACTGTGAATGGTGGTGGTGGTGGTGGTGTAGTAGTAGTAGTAGTAGTAGTAGTAGTAGTAGTAGTAGTAGTAGTAGTAGTAGTAGTAGTAGTAGTTGTAGTAGTAGTAGTAGTAATAGTAGTTGTAGTAGTAGTAGTAGTAGTAGTAGTAGTAGTAGAAGTAGTAGTAGTAGTAGTAGTAGAAGTAGTAGTAGAAGTAGTAGTAGTAGTAGTAGTAGTAGTAGTAGTGGTAGTAGTAGTAGTAGTAGTAGCAGTAGTGGTAAAAGTAGTAGTAGTAGTGGCAGTAGTAGTAAAAGTATTAATAGTAGACATGGTGGTGGTGGTGGTGGTGGTGGTGGTAGTAGTACTAGTAGTAGTAGTACTAGTAGTAGTAGTAGTAGTAGTAGTAGTAGTAGTAGTAGTAGTAGTAGTAGTAGTAGTAGTAGTAGAAGTAGTAGTAGTAGTAGTAGTAGTAGTAGTGGTAGTAGTAGTAGAAGTAGTAGTAGTAGTAGTAGAAGTAGTAGTAGTAGTAGTAGTAGTAGTAGTAGTAGTAGTTGTAGTAGTAGTAGTAGTAGTAGTAGTAGTAGTAGCAGTAGCAGTAGCAGTAGCAGTAGCAGCATTACAAGACCAATACTTAAGAATGATCAAATGGGAAAAGGTAACATAGCACCAGCAGTAAATATGGGGCTCATTTACAGGTCAGATTTGGAATCTCTGCTGTAAAATGAGATTTTGAATGAATTAAAGGGAGGCAAATCTGTAATAAAAAGAACATGCATAATCCGTAGTTGTTTCCCTTGTTTGAACCATGCTAAATCCTTACAAGTTTGGAAAGAATTGGATGAAAAATTTGGACTTTATTGCATAAACACCATTTTCTCAATTCAAGGGGAGGTAATTCTGTACTTCATGGACCAATAATGCTCATTTTTTGTAGGGTTTGTGTCCTTATTGATATAAAGACACTGTGCAAATTTGGAAAGGATCGGACAAAAAATGTGGAAGATTTTTGAAAGTTTTCACAAAATAGGCAAAAACGAATAAACATGCAAAGTTCAACGAGCTCCTGCCGCCATGTTTTTTGACGAATCAAATTTCTTTGAACAACTTTTTCAGGGGAGCCCTCAAAGGTCATCCCTGTGAAATTTTTTGAAAATCTGATGAGCGGTTTCTGACAAGAAGATTTTTTAAGGTTTTTACCATATATGGTCATGGCGGCCATCTTGGTTATGTGATCAAATTTTTTTTAACAATTCTTTTGTCCCATGACCTAGGGATGCTCCACATGAAATTTAGTTGAAATTGGCTCAATGGTTTAGTAGAAGAAGATGTTTACAAATTTGTATACGGACGGACGGACGGACGCCGGACGCTGAGTGATCACAATAGCTCACCTCGAGCTATCGCTCAGGTGAGCTAAAAACAATATTTAATCACAAACATAATACCATACCGTATCAAACTCGACCTTAATCATTAATAACTTACATGTTCACAGATTTCGGCATGTTTTGAAGTTTGTGTTTAAATGCTTTAAATTGATAAATGTAAACAACAGGACTAAAGAGCTCCAGTATAAAACAAGTATGAAATTAAAGAAAGAAAAAAAAGTATTAAAAAAAGTTAACCCCGTCTGGAATCGAACCACTGACAATTGTATTATGAACCAACTCGGTCATTTCTGATGATACTGATAACAAAAATATTGAGTTGTGATAATAGCATCATCGGTGTTGCTATAAATATATCCTCGGTTAAATAAACTGCCGCAACACCCCTTAATGCATCTTCAGTCTTATGATGTAATGATTTTTTCCAAAGAAATACTTACTTCTTTCACAATATGAAAGCATTTCTTCATGATGTCTTTAATTTGAGGCAAGACACAAGATTCAATTGAAGTTCCATGTCTGTCCATCAAATATCTGGAAAGTTTGAATTTAATTTTTTTTCCTGGACTTTATGAAACACAAAGGAGGATATTGCCAATTGAATGCATATTGATCTTTGTTTACTTGTATCAAGTTAAAGTGATATTATGGGCATCTAACAATTTATAGGTGTCTATCGCAACCGTTGTTTATTTTTAGTGTTTTCACTTCATATACACTTATATTTGTTAATGCAGCATCAACATACTAAAACAATATCCTGCAAAGAGAAAAATAATGCATTTGAATATCAACTGTACTTTCGTTTGACAACTGATCATGAATGTACGATGTGAACCTAAATTTAGTTTTAGTGCAGATTCGTTCATATGACACAAAGACACAATTTTGTTTTACAGATCATTTCGGCTTAGAGGACTGGGTGAGTCATGTAAAATCTCGAATATAAAATATATTTTTACAAACAACTGGTAGCAAGATGAGTTGCAGATAATTGGTTAGTAACCACATTTTAACGAACTCTTTTGTCCTGTTAATTCTTTTCAGCTCAATCCAACAGTGAACAAGAGCACCGCCTTGCGGGTGCAGACCACTCATCTATTTTCTTTTAAAAGGTGAAGGGACTCTCAATTTAAATAACAAAGGAGGGAGGGGTGGAGTGAAGAGGGGTGTATAGTGTGGGGGTGTGGACATTTATTACATTATCTTTGGGGGGGGGGAGGGGTTCTTGGGTGCGATGGTTGGACGGTATTTCAAAAATAAAATAATAAAAATAAATATTTGTGTTTTTTAAGCGTTTCAAAAAAAAAAATTTAGGGGGGGGGGATGGGGTTGGGGGGGGGGGGGGGGTGGGTATAGTGTGAGGGTGTGGTGGTCATTTGTGAGATGATCTTAAAAAAAAAAAAAAAAAAAAATTAGGGGGGGAGATTCGGGGGGGAGGGCACGGGGGATGGTTTGGGTGGAGTCTATTGTGGTATGTCAGGTAAGAGTAGTTTTGTTAAAGTATCAATCAAATCTAATCATAAATAAAGAAGTTTTTTACCTTCAGAGTCAAGGTCATTCAAAGGTCAAGGTAAAATTCAACTTGCCAGGTACAGTAACCTCATGATAGCAAGAAAGTATTTGAAGTTTGAAAGCAAAAGCCTTGATACTTTAGAAGTAAAGTGGATCAAAACACAAAATGTAACCATATATTCAAAGTTATTAAGTCAAAAAAGGGCCATAATTCCGTAAAAATGACAACCAGATTTATGCAACTTGTCCTTTTACTGTACCCTTATGATAGTTTGCGAGTGTTCCAAGTATGAAAGCAATATCTATGATACTTTAGGGGTAAAGTGGACCAAAACACAAAACTTAACCAAATTTTCAATTTTCTAAGTATAAAGGGCCCATAATTCCGTCCAAATGCCAGTCAGAGTTACATAACTTTCGTTGCACAGTCCCCTTATGATAGTTAGTAAGTGGTGCAAGTATGAAAGCAATAGCTTTGATACTTAAGGAATAAAATGGACCTAAACACAAAACTTAACCAAAATTTTCAATTTTCTAAGTATAAAAAGGGCACATAATTCTGTCAAAATGCATGCCAGAGTTATCTAACTTTGCCTGCCCAGTCCCCTCATGATAGTAAGTAAGTGTACCAAGTTTGAATGCAATAGCATTGATACTTTCTGAGAAAAGTGGACCTAAACGCAAAACTTAACGGGACGCCGACACCAACACCGACGCCAAGGTGATGACAATAGCTCATAATTTTTTTTCAAAAAACATGATGAGCTAAAAATGCCCATAATATCACTTTAAATGATCATGCACCTGTATTTTTCCAATGAAAATTCTTTTTTTTAAAGTTATTTTATATAAAAAAGTTAAAATCTATATAAAGTTAAAATCTTACAAAACACATTTTATTTAACAAATTTTACAAAATCAACATACTTTAAAGATAGAATTGCTTAATTAGCTTATAAAACATGATGTCAACCATACTCAATAACAATATAAAATAAATTTATAACATGACCTACGCTCCAGGAGTGAAATAACGTAATGCTCAATTATGTTTATTACACGGGTGTTATTACACTAGTCATATAACTGTGAAATGACGTCATTTTTGTGACAAAATTACGTCATTATTCCAGAAAATTTCTTCAGTTTTACAATCTGAATAAACGGTGAAAAGAGCATAAAATAAAAAGAAAATGTGTTGGTCATGTTATAAATAGAATCTTAGATTTGTAGTCATTTTGTATTGAATTTATTAAACTCGTCATCTAATTAAAGTTAAGCCTCGTTTTTATCTTCATTTAGATGACTCGTTTAATAAATTCAATACAAAACAACCACTCATGCAAGATCCTATATGTACATATACCAGTAACTGTTTAATTATCATCAAAAAGATGCTGACCTATTGAACTCATCAAAAAACATCTCATTGCCGACCTCGTACTGCCCAAAGTTTGCGGACTGTTCCTTCTGCAGACAGTGATTGGTCAGGTGGCTGGTGACCTTGGAAAGGTCATTAGGGTCATAGGACTCGGAGCATGTGCGAAGCACGCCTTCTCGGAACAAGTAAACGTTGTACCAGGCATCCAATAGAACCCAACATCTGTCAGCGTGAAATGCATAAAAAGCTTGCAGTCATGGTTTGACTCTAAATAGAGATAGATTGCAAAAGGTCTGATGGCTTGCCCACAAAGTACATGTTAGTCGTAACTCTTTGGAGACAGAGAAAAGGAAGTGCTTAGCAGAATAATTGAGTATATCAACAAATTAATTTATATATATAATACAAATAAATTATTCCTTACACTATTTAAGGCTCTCATTTCTTTAATTATACAGAGTTTTTACATTTGTACAGCGCCGTTTACAGAAGAACCTCTCAATTACTGCTCCGTCAGTTGTCAAGTGGGCTAAGCATTATAGTTTTTTTCTGCAAAATTGTAACATTAACAAGGGCTGTTTGTAAAACATGCATTCCCCCCATATGGGCTGTCAGTTGTAGTGGAAGCCATTGTGTGAATACGTTTTTTGTCAATGTGACCTTGACCTTTGACCTAGTGACCTGAAAATCAATAGGGGTCAGATTCTGCTGTCATAATAAATTGATTCAATTTAGCTGGATGGGACAGTCCACTAGGCATAAATGGGTTAAAGTTTTAGGAAAGAAAAATACAATAATATTTGACTTTTGACCTTGAAGGATGACCTTGACCTTGACTTTTCACCACTCAAAATGTGCAGCTCAGTGAGATACACATGCATGCCAAATATGAAGTTGCTATCTTCAATATTGCAAAAGTTATCAAACTTTAACCTAGGTTAAATTTTTTGGACACACACATACAATGAATGAAATATGGGCTGTCAGTTGTAGTGGCAGCCATTGTGTGAATACGTTTTTTGTCACTGTGACCTTGACCTTTGACCTAGTGACCTGAAAATCAATAGGGGTCATCTGCCAGTCGGGATCAATTTACCTATGAAGTTTCATGATCCTAGGCCTAATTATTCTTGAGTTATCATCAGGAAACCATTTTACTGTTTTGATTCACTGTGACCTTGACCTTTGACCTAGTGACCTGAAAATTAATAGGGGTCATCTGCCAGTCATGATCAATGTACCTATGAAGTTTAATGATCCTAGGCGTAAGCATTCTTGAGTTATCATCCGGAAACCATTTTACTATTTCGAGTCACTGTGACCTTGACCTTTGACCTAGTGACCTGAAAATCGATAGGGGTCATCTGCCAGTCATGATCAATGTACCTATGAAGTTTCATGATCCTAGGCATAAGCACTCTTGAGTTATCATCCGGAAACCATTTGACTGTTTCGAGTCACTAGCTGTGACCTTGACCTTTGTTCTAGTGACCTGAAAATCAATAGGGGTCATCTGCCAGTCATGATCAATGTTCCTATGAAGTTTTATGATCCTAGGCGTAAGCATTCTTGAGTTATCATCCGGAAACCATTTTACTTTTCGAGTCACTGTGACCTTGACCTTTGACCTAGTGACCTGAAAATCAATAGGGGTCATCTGCCAGTCATGATCAATGTACCTATGAAGTTTCATGATCCTAGGCCTAAGCGTTCTTGAGTTATCATCCAGAAACCATCTGGTGGACGGACCGACGGACTGACCGACCGACATGTGCAAAACACTATACCCCCTCTTCTTCAAAGGGGGGGATAATAAATCCCATCAAAAATAATATCACCTTATATCAAATTTCCTGGTACCCCCAAGTAACAGTGGATGCCTGATATAACGCTGGATGACAAAGGCTCTATCGTGACTATCTACATATTGCAGGAGCTCCTCTACATTGTCTGATATCTTGATTCCATCACCTGCAATATAATCTTATCATTTGGACAATCGAATTAGCGTTATTTAGAATTTATAGTATTATTTGAATTTTAGAATATAATCATTTACAAGTTTAGAAGGTTCCATACTAGAAATAAAGTTGCTTGTTCAAGGCCCAATTAGTCTACATTTATTTCAAAAGGTTCAGCCAAAAGCCTAGTTGTTCGTGTTTATAGTGTACCTACAGCTGAAAGCATGACTTAACCAGATCGTTTTAAGTTATTCTTTAAAAAACATCTCAGAGTTGATCTGTTTTATAGCCCTGTTCTGAGCACTATGTTTTGTCATCACAAAAGAATAACTAGATTACATGAAGGAGTTAAAATAAAAGTCATATCAAAATGATAAATGCCTACATTTTTTTCAATCCAGATAAAAAATAAATTTAGTGCATTAATCGCATAACCTTTAGCCCCCGAGGTAATTTTTGCAATCCATGCAACGCTGGAGCCTTCCTCTGTGACTAGACTTGCATTTGCCGCAATCAACTCTGCACGATCATCTGGTTTCTCTTTCACTAGCGACTGGTTTGAATTGCGCAGATTTGTTTTTATGATGTTCTTTGGAAATATTCGGAATGACCGGGGCAGCCACTTGGGGTAACTGTACTTGACTATACTGCAATACTCCTTGAAGACTCTACCAATAAAAGAAACAGCTACATGTACTCATATCTTACTAGGTCCATGGTGAAAGTAAGAACAAACTATTAAGCTAATGCGTTAAACTAATGAAATAATACTTCTGCTGCTGATCTCTGATATTTTGCTAGCAATCCATGTTTTATAATAAAATATTGTTTTCTAAACCCTGACCAAAATGTTGAATACATGTACTTCTCATTCAGGTAATGCCAACAAGTAAGCTGCAAACACTCTTAATTGCAGATAAACAGAATTTTATTTTATCATTTTTCTTGAGAAACGATTTCAAGTACTTAAATCAGTATTGAAATGTTTGTTTCTTCATTCAATTGAATATTCAACTATTCTCAAGATAGTCATTATCTACTTTTTTAACATTTTGCACTAAGAGACAGTCTGTATTTCTTATTAATGTCTGCAGTAAAATTAACCAATTTTGCTTTAAAATCAATTGATAATAAACAAAATTAAACAATTACATGATCCATTGAATTTTCATTGAACTTGTAATTAAAAAGTAAAACAAGAGCACCGCATAGCGGGTGCCAACACTCCGCTGTGGGTGCAGTTTTGAATAAATGAAAGCTTGTCAGAAGAAAAGGAAGAAAGGTAAGTGGCCTTGACCTTTGACCTAGTGACACAACAAGAAATGTGTTTGTCAGAAACACAATGTCCCCTTCTGCGCCGCTTTGAAGCTATATATTTGACCTTTGACCTTGAAGGATGACCTTGACCTTTCACCACTCAAAATGTGCAGCTCCATGAGATACACATGAATGCCAAATATCAAGTTGCTATCTTCAATATTGCAAAAGTTATGGCAAATGTTAAAGTTTGACGCAAACACACAAACAAACCAACAGACAGGGCAAAAACAATATGTCCCCCACTATAGTGGGGGGGGACATAAAAATGGGTGTGACGTGTAGAACTGATCAAGGTGCATCTACATATGAAGTTTCAAAATTGTAGGTGGAAGCACTTTGATATTAGGGAATATGTTAAAGTTTTTTATTAGAGGTCATAGTGACCTTGACCTTTGACCTGGTGACCCAAAAATGGGTGTGGCATGTAGAACTCATCAAGGTGCATCTACATATGAAGTTTCAAATTTGCAGGTGGAGGTACTTTGATTTTAGAGCCTATGTTAACATTTTATATTAGAGGTCACAGTGACCTTGACCTTTGTACTAGTGATCCAAAAATGGGTGTGACGTGTAGAACTCAACAAGGTGCAGCTACATATGAAGTTTCAAAGTTGTAGGTGGAAGCACTTTGATTTTAGAGCCAATGTTACGGTTTTAGCACGACGCGGACGGCAGATGCCAGACGACAAGGTGGCTATGACAATACATCGGATTTTCTCAGAAAAAAGCTGAGCTAAAAATTACCAACTAATACACACTTTACTGCAGATGATATTTGTGCATTACTGGCAACTCTTTAAATGGTAAAACGAATATCCAAGTCTGACAAAATATTGAATACTGAGTGTGAAACTTTCTAAAAATAAGAAATTATTGTGTGTTTTTTACAAATGACTTAATTTTCATATGTTCAAAACACAATTCATTTATTAAAATGACCAATATTCAATCAAATATTCTAAATATTTTGTCATCCCTTATTTTCTTACAAATTAAGAGTATGGAATTTTACTCACTTGACTAGCGCAGTTTTCCTGCACAGTATATCGGAGCCTCTGTAATAATTCACTAGATTTACTCGCCCAGGATCATGACCTTTTGAAAGAGGAAAAACAGTGAAGTTTTGGATTGTTTAGTTCACACTACCATTATGTATATTATGACCTGTACAAAATTACACTCTTAAACATTTTGTGTAGTTTTATCTAGAGACATTATGTCAGTTAAAAGATTGATCATGTTATAACTATTTAGCTTAGAATGGAACCACAAAAGTTGAGGCTATCATCTTTAACCGTCATGATAATTATGAGATTGGGAAACTATGCTACTAAATTAACTTAATATGTTTAATGTATATTTTATCATAAACCAATAGTTTTGCAAAACAAGAACAGAAACTCCATCAATGCCAATATAAATTTTCATTACAAAACAGTTACCTAATCTTCCAAATGGTAGTTTGTTTCTCTCTCCAAACATAAGGTGAAATGACGAAGAGTTTGGTGGAAGTCTTTTCCAGTCATGACCTCTCTCTTGGAGCAAATACTCTGCAGTCGCTTTATACACAGAACTTCCACTGTCTCTGCTAACAAATCCATATTGATCCATCTGGCTGGCACTAGTATGAAGTTAGAGCACTTAATTGACCTTCAAACTCTGTGCCTGATATCACAAAACAACTGAAAAGACAAATATTGTCATCATGCCTTACTTGTTTAAGTTTTTTCAAAATATCACAGTTTAAAATCATGATAACTGCTTTATGCTCTAGTCGCCAATACGTAACTTTGTTTTCATTCCCATGTGAAATAACATTCAATTTTATTGAATTTCACATACCGGTAAACATGGTAGTTGTAAGGCTTAGATTGCCAATTTTGAGGTATATTTCAATGGACAATATTTTTTATGATTCTTAGTCCATATGTAACTAAAATTTGTGTTTGTCTGAAAAAAACAACAACAACACAAGTTTGTAAAGGTATAGCAGAGCACAGACAACTTAAATGGAAATGAGCATCTATTGAGAGAATGTATTGAAGCATTTGAACCTGAAAATATGTGAAAACTGAGACTCTATATATGGATTAATGTGTTGAAGCATTTGTTCCTGCAAATGTGGGAAACAAATAAAGAACTTATGGGAGAATTTAAATTATAACAAATTACATACTTTTTTCTTTAAATTACAGTGTGAACAAGTTTTTTTGTTTTTTTTTCAATTAAAGGGGCCATAAGTCAAGTTTTGTCAAAGTCCTTCTAAAATGGCAGTGGGCAACATTACATGCTGCTTAACGTTTAACGCAACAAGCGATTTAGTTAAGCAAAATAAAAGTAAAAAATGTATTTTTTGGTGCATATAAAGGGTATGTCAAAAATATCTTAATCAAATACACAGAAGTGAATGTTTGCATGCTGGTTGTTTTTCTGCAAAGGTTTCATATCTCTATAACCAGTTCTTGTTGAGTTATGCGCAACAAAAAGAAGTGGGTCAGACAAAAGAAAAGGCGGACATAAAAGGGCATATTCACTGCCTCCTCAATGAAGTGGTTGAAAAATTAGCATGAAATTCATTGACAGTCTATATTACATTATACTACCCAAATTAAGAGACAACAAAATTTACCTAACTGCTAGTTATGGCAGCCAGAAAAACTAATTGCATAAGTTTTCACATGCTTAGTGTGTCATAATTGAATGATAACATTCTTATGCCATGCAAAACAATCTTGTAGCTGAAGTTGTGTACTATTTCGCCCTTGTAATTGATATGCTTGTAATTTTTTTCTTGTTATTATTCTTTTGTTTAATCGAATTAAATTCCTATATTGAACTAGCGAATTTGTTGAATTGATATCCCCTGCCAAAAAGTTGTGTTTATGCATTGGTGCAAATCCCTTGATAAACCATATAATCATAAAAAGTAATTATTTGCAGGGTAATTGTTTATATGAATTGAAATTCTCCTCATTGATAAATATACATCCATGAAGTTTTAAGATAAAATCTTGTAGCATATCTGACATAAAGTCTTGAAAAAAACATCATACAAAAACAACAAAGTGCATTAACTCTTAGTTATGAAAGTGAATGGTTATGGTTCTTAAGCATGTCACTTCTCATCAATATCAATATGCCCAGGAAGTTTTATGCTGAAGTCTTGCATATTATCTGAGATATAGCCCTGAAAAGTTCATCAAATAAATAACCAAAGGGCAATTCATCTTATTTAAGAAAGTGTAGGGGTTATCCCAGCAGACACACAATGTTGAAACAACGTTGAATGTTAGTCGTGACGTCGATAAACCTTATTTCAACCAATATACAACTACATGAATGTCTGCATTCTGCTTGGTTGATACTCGACATTGTATCAACGTTGAAATTTGGTTGAAATTTGGTTTAGGTCGAAATTATTTTTTCAACTGATAGATTAATAAATTCATATTTTCAAACACTTTAATTGTGTATATAGTGATATTAAGCAGTCTGTCAACATTGAATATACATAGCATGTTAATTACCATTTAAATGTTGTGCAAATGCATCTGATCAAATTTGACAATTTATGCTATGCTATGCAATGTTATGTTATGGTTTGGTATGGTATGAGTGTTATGTTGTGTTGATTGCTTATTGATTTTCATCCTTTTTTTGGCTGGAGTGTCGCGAACTGCGATTAATAATACCTTGGGTGTGGATGGATCTGATAGTGTTCAACAGAGATATATATATATAGAGAGAGGGAGGGAGGGAGGGAGGGAGAGGGAGGGAGGGAGGGAGGGAGGGAGGGAGGGAGGGAGGGAGGGAGGGAGGGAGGGAGGGAGGGAGAGGGAGTTTGTTTGTTTAAGATTAAATGTGCTCAGTTGCAAGAGAGATTACATTTTCGGCTGTGCTTATCAACTTTTTATGTTGTGAATGTTGACAAGTGTGGGTTTGTTTGGCGAGAGTGGACAAATTTGTAGCTTAATAACGTGTCTGGAAAGAGTTTAGTTAGTTAGAATTAAGGCTTTAAATTAGTAACATCGAAATATCTTTCATTGTGGATTATAGTTGTATTAAGATCAGCAATTAGTGGACAATAGTTGCTTTTTGACCAGCAATATTGAAAATAACTAAATATTTAATGTAAAAGTAAAAACTGCTTATTTTGAATATTATGAAACTAGTGTTAAAATAAAAATAAAATACAATCTCAAATATTAATATAGTGTTGTGTTATTAATGAACTCAATGTAGTGATTAAATTGTATACAGTCCTAACAGTTATTCTAATAGAACAATTGCAAAACCTCGCTACATTGAATGGAAATTAATGAAAATTCAACCAAATATTGACGTTAAGTCAATGTTGAATCAACGTTATTTTCAACGTTGATTCAACTTTCAAAATCAAATATAAATCCAACCAATGTTCAACGTTGAATCTTACAAGTTGTGCATGGCATTTCTCCACATTGATGTCTAGTCTATACACATATACAGTTTCATGTTTATATCTTATATAGTTTCTGAGACGGACAGAGTGACGGACGGAAAACGCCAATGCTTTATCCCTCCGCCGGCTTTGGCAGAGGACAATACTTAAGAAGACTGCAACAGTGCAAATGGTAGCCTCTAAACCTATAAGTTCGTGCACCTTAAATTTCAATGGCATATCTTTCATGAAAGATCATTAGACAATAAATAAACGTGATATATACTTTATGATGTATCTTTTGTTTAACAAATAACGAGTGAAGTATGTTGGTTGACAGATAATAATAATGGAATTACGTACCTTTAAACATTCGTGTATATGGTAGTCTGCGTCACACAGAATTACCCTATAAGATCGTGCATCGATTTTGATGACGTCACAGCGAGGCCCTGGGATGTGTTTATAATAGCCGATATATGTTTTTGTGAATATGTGTTTATTTGTATTAAATATTTGTTGTTTTAGATGAATTTCGTGAATAAACTGTAATGAAAATAATGGTTTAAACAAAACTGGTCTTCATAAAAACGAAAGATGGACAGTGATAACTGTTTTCAGAGGTCTAGATAAAGTGTATTTACTAATGGAAAAAAGCTAAATAAAATTCTATTCACAATGGGGGCATAAAAGGCTGTCACCCCTTCTAATGAAAGTTGTTTTGTGACAAAATCCCAAATTGACGCAGTGAGAACCTTTATCGCAATAGGCCGGACACGATCTTAACGTATGGTCTCATGTCAACATTTGGGGGAAAAATTTTCCGCATATACAGCATACTTTAATCGTATTGTAATGCAAAGTACAGAGTCCAAAATACAAATTCTAGACGGGCCTCCAAGGGAAACTACTCTTACAACATTTTACGATCAAAACATTGATAAACATTGCCGTCTGGTGAAGGAAATGTGCAGATTTTAAACATTGTTTAGGCTATTTCTTTGGAACGAGGTCAGAAAAACAGACAATTTATATCATATTTATTGTTTTTTCTCACGATTGTTGTCATATCGGCTGTGGAAATTCTCGCGTTACAAAAGTGAACAGTTTTCGGGTACGTGCGCTCGAATGTTGCTTAGAAGTTTACGTCATAAAAAAGTACATGATCTTATAGGGCTGCACGAAGTTATAGGAATAGAGGATAATTTTGATTAACGATGGTAAGAATGTGATGAATTATTTATTTCGACTGTTAAACAGGATGAATGTGGTAAAGAAACGCGTGTTTGTTTTAAGTATTGATCATAGTATCATCCCCTCGTGCATCATAGAAATGACAACATTGTGACAAGTCGTATTATCTGAATTTGTGACTGCAAGCTTCATTGTTTACATCTGTAATCCATATTGACAACAATACCATAATTTGGACGTAACCGCACATTTCATTGGTTCAATTGTGCTACGGCGTTTTCGATTGGTTCCATATTGTCAGTATAATACGCGGCTCAGCCTAGACGGTCAGCTGCTGGAGCGTGCGCGTCGCGACCGAGGCGAGAGTCGCCCGCAGAAGATTTTCTCACCTGTACATATTTCCTTATAGAGGGGAACTTCTGTGGGTGGCTCTGCTAATCCAGCAGAGTCCGTCACCCTCGAGCCGGAAGTCTTCCACACTGCTGGGATTGCTGTCTTCTCCAAGATGCAGCGGACTTGTCACCCGCTGTTTATCGTCGAGAGTTCGCCGGCCCGGACCTGCCAGAGGTCCCGTCTGAAGAGGGCCGGGGACGGCGGGACAGCAAGACCACCAGTGTGGGGGACATACGGGACGGACCTGGGTCTGTGCTTTGCGCGGGGGGAACCCAAGAACATCGAGGGGGTGGCTTTAAAGAGGGACCCCGGGGCGGCGGTACCTAGTGCGCTCAACGCACTAGGGAAACCGTCTCGGGGATGAAGACGACGGCTGATGACAACAAGTGGGCCATAAAGGCGGAGCTGTGTACTGCAGCGGTGCTGCGTTCAGACATGAATTTGTCTTTTGAGATTGTCTAACTACCAGTGCACATTAAGGTCTCATTGGCCACCGTGCACTGGTCTATTTGGATCTAAATTATTTCTTTGGCGAATACCCGGGAAGCCGGGGTAAATTTGACCTACTTTGGCTCTAAATTAATCTTTCTCCCCTGAAAGGTCACAGGGGCAGGTCGGGCTACCATAACCTCGTGAAGAGGCCAGTAGGACCTGTAAATAAACTCTGAAATACACAGATGGCTGAGGGAACGATCCGACTCTGACCAGGCGAACATTAAAAATTGCTTACATGCAATATGAAACAGCACATTGCTCTCCTACAGCCTAAGCAATGGATATTTAAAATCTTGATAAATGTCTTACTTTGATCACTTACGTAAGTTTTGTGATATATAATAGCCAAACCAATAGCTGTTACTGCAGCTGTATTAACTATAGAGTGAATGTCACCCTTCTGGGAAAAGTGTATTTAATGTGCATTCAACCTAGCTGCATCAGTACAATGTTGTACTATTTCTGCATCTTTTACAATAAAGGTATTAATACACTTGACCTATTGACTATACTTTCAATGCACTGAAGTGTATTATTTTATAATAAAAGGTATTATTCGAAAATGGAAATATACTTGTAATGAACTTAACTGTAATAATGCAGGGAAAAATACTCTCTTTTTTGTTGAAAGTGAATCTGGTCTGTATATTCAAGTGAATTAAATGCATATTAAACGTGTATTAAACAAAGAAAAATTTTGTTGTTATTGGCTGCATTTAAAGGGATCTTTTCACGCTTTGGTAAATTGACAAAATTAAAAAAAGTTGTTTCAGATTCGCAAATTTTCGTTTAAGTTATGATATTTGTGAGGAAACAGTAATACTGAACATTTACCATGGTCTAATAGAGCCATTATATGCATCTTTTGACGATTTTAAAACCTAAAAATTATAAAGCGTTGCAAAGCGAAACGTTTGAATAATTTGGAGAGTTCTGTTTTTGTCGTTAAATTTTGTGAAACTACGAAGATTGCTTATATAACGTATAAAATACGTATAGCGTGTGTACTCGGCGGAATAGCTCAGTAGGCTAAAGCGTTTTTACTTCAGGACCGTGGCAGGACCCTAGGGGTCACTGGTTCGAAACCTAGTCCGGGCTATGTTCTTTTCCTTTTTTTAATTTTATTCTTGATTTTTTACTGGAGCTTTTACGATCCAATGTTTACATTTATCGATATAAAGCATTTAATGATTAAGTTAAAAAATGCCAAAATCTGTGAAAAGGCCCCTTTAATACTTGTTAAATGCGTTTTCAATAGACTTTATCACTATTAACACTGTTTTTTTTCATTTTTGGTATCAATCTTGGACAAGAATTCTGAAACTTTTCAATTGAACACTCTATTTATAGGTACCATATAATTTTACTTCAGAGAACTTTTCATCCATGCATACAAATAGTACATGTACAAGTTTGTGCACTAAATGATAATAAACTAAAAATGTGACAATTATATATTTATAGTAAAATGCAAATCAAAGACTGATTGCTATTTTTTATATAAAGATACAATGGTTTCACGCTTTCAAAATGTGAAGCAACTTACAGTGGAAATATGTAGAGATTTACAGACTAAAATACTTTGATAAATAAACTTGAATTTGCAATACCGAGTTTGCAGATTGTGTTTACCGCTTCCAAAGTGAGGATTGAGTGTTAAACCGATGTACCTGCTACAGAAAGGTACAAAGATAATGTTCAATAGTTTTGCTCGTCCTGACATTTGTTTTCACTTTTATAGTGTAATTAGTACAATATGCACGAACAGGCAGCATTTCGGTAATAAAACATACTACATAAGCATATATTATACTACAACAGTGTAAGTCCTTTTTATTATTGCATTTCACACACCAATCTGACAACCGTTTTTTGTTTACTTAAACATTTTTTTTTATGGAATACAATATCTATGAATATCATAAAAATATCCACCGGGCATATCAAATCATACAGGATTAATAATTGGTATGTTTGATCATAAACAAATACAAACAGTTAAAAAAATATAATAATTTGCAACCAAATAAAAACTATATATGTATAGTGCTCTAGTTTTCTATATATCAAATACATGTATAATATTCAATCCAATTTCCTAAAAAGTAAACACAGTTGTTGAACTGTTCGGCACATAATTATTTACTTAAGTAATTACATACAATTAACATACATATTTCCACAAAAAAATAAAATGTAAGAGTATTTTATTTATATCACAATTGCATATTTGATAATGCGCATAAATTGTATTGTGAAATGTACAAAGCATATCATTTTTCTTGTGAAGATATAACTTTTGTTAATAGTTTAAAAATATAAAGAGAACCTATCGTAATAAATAAAAAAGTTGTTTTTACAAATGGTGAAGAGACTTTGTGATAATAATTTTAATATTTAATGCCTTGCACTCAAAACAAGGTGCATATTTAAAATGGTAATCCCTATAAGTTACAACAACCTGACATAGTGTAGGAATCTTATAAATGACATGGAACTGACCATTACAAAGTATAATTTGCATTGTTACAATGTTTGAACTACAACACACAAACAACCAATACATTCATAATATTAAGACTGGGTTTGATAAAGGCCTAGATCATGAGTTTTAGAATAAAGACCCTCCATTGAGCATTGATTCACAATAAAATATCTTGATCTAAAATATGTCTGCCTGTCCACGAGAATATATACATACATTTTTTTGTGGGTGGGGGGTGGGGGGGGGGGGGTGAAGGGGGGGAAATAAGGCTGAAATTACTTTACTATACATAGTTTCATCAATAGTTAAGAGTTTCCTAAATAATATACAAACATGTGCACAAACTTTTTCACAAGTGTAAACAAATTCCTGACATGAAATGTCGCCCTGAGAGATGGGCCCTTGCTTCTAATAAGTCATACATTTATGTATCACACATATGAAGTTGGACATTACAATTTGTTTTCAGCAGTTAAAATAAGTATCAATCAAGCAATTACTGAATTACTAATATTATTTTTAAAAACCAAGACAAGGGTAAACGTCCTCCGTTATTACCGGTATATTTTATCAAAGTAAGAAAAATCTCGTTTAAAATTTACCAGTGCAAGGCTTTAGGTCTTGTGTTAGGTTTGATCATTGTGTTTGTATAGATGTAAAACCATAAGTTATGCAATTTGTAGAAAACAACTTGTAGAAACTTTTGATAAAGAAACTAAAAGGTTCACATCCCAGGCTTTAAGTTAATTTCATGAATTCTGCCTTTCATATTCCAAACTAACTGGCTCAAGTATGGTTAGCAGGAAGGTGCTTTCTTGGAGAGACCACAGAGAATTGATCCAGTGATAGTGACGGACATCGCTAGCAACAGCATTAAAATATTCCTGCGACCCTGAAATATAATAGATGTCAGAGTTGTACCTTTATGATACACATATCTGAATGCCTCTATGTAAATCTGAAAAATTCTGCTAACAATCAAGTCACTTATTACTTAGAGTAATGACTTTTACAACTATCTTTTGAAACAGGTTAAGAACACACAAAGAAATAAGCTGTAAAAAAAAGCATGCATATTTCTTAAATTATTACTTGAGGCGAAAAAAAAATTGCCCCGATATATAAAATACTAAAAAAATTAGCTATTCAACATTTACCAGTACTGAGCTGGTGTACATATGAGTAACCTTGAACTTTGAGGAAGAAAGAGTTGTAATATATGTCCTCTTATTTAATTATTACAGTCAATTCAAAATCCATCAATATATTGCAACATTAAGGTAAGAGTTTTTAAGCTTTTTTTATTTATAACAAAATTTGACCTCCAAGTTTAAAATAAAGCCAATCTTGCTCACTGACGTCTAGGTGTTACCTGGACCTTTGAGGTAGGTAGATGGCTGTTAAATGTCATCTTATGATGATAAACCTTTGTGGGAAAAATTCATCAGTATGTGACAAAATTATGGCTTGGACTGGAATTTTGGACTGACAACAAGACAGGGAGATGACCATAACTCAAAAAAGCCTGATGAGATTTCGCTTTTGAACTTTGTCTCCATTTTATGCTAATAAACATCTTCTTAAAATCTTTTTTTTTTTTTTTTTCCTAAATAAGATTTTTTTTTTTTCCTGTTTAAATGCTTTTATTCATTCATAATATATACATATACACACAATTTGCAAAGGCATGTTCGTTCATATACATAAATTACCATATGTAATTTGTTTTCGCTATATTAATACAATCATTACTAAAGCTGATTTAGGATCATACTTCCTTCAACCTTTTTACCTTTTTTACTTAACTTAAATAATTATTTATGTATAGCAAAATAATATTATGAGTAAATTCTTAAACAAGAAAAGGATCAGATTTACAACTATGGCTACAGTGTTCAAAGAGATAAAACCTAGTACATTTGCTATTGTCATTAAAAATGGACCTTTTGAACAAAGTTTGATTTTACACTTTTAGTGCATTTTACAACACAATCGATATAATCTTTATGATAAATATGTAAACAACATAGTAACACAAGAAAAGAGTCAGATTTACAGCTACTATGGTTACAGTGTTCAAAAAGATAAAACCTAGTACATTTGCTAGTGTCATTAAAAATGGACCTTTTTAACAAAGTTTGATTTTACACTTAGAGTGCAGTTTACAACACAATCGATATAAACTTTATGATCAATATGCAAACAACATAGTGACACTTGATTAAGAAAACACATTTTGCAAACTTTTTTTTTTTTTATTCAATATCATACATACAATGTAAACATGTATATGATCATACAATATAGTGATATACAAAGCAATAAAGTTGAGACATGTTTTACAAGATATGCTAATATATATATATTTTTTTTTTAGAGAGAAAAGAAAAGCACAACAGAGTAATAGTTATGAAAAATGATGAGTTGTATAAAGTCGGAAGAAAGCATACTGGACTTGTGTTTTTTGTTTTATATTCACAATGATCTTGTCAGATTAAAAAATAAAAATTAAAAAAAAATAAATAAACAAAACTATTTTAGAGAGATAAACTAACATTAGGGTAAAATGTATATAAGTGGACAAAACATTATGAGAATTTAATCCGATTCCATTTTTGTTCAAAGATTTGTAATGTGTCATTACTGAGGGCTATTTCTTTCTCAATCTGGATTTTTAGTTTAAGACTATGGACAAAGCAATTAAAATTTGGTACTTGTTTTTTGTACTTCATGTTTAAGATAAAATATTTCATCAATATAACCATAAAATTCACAATATTATTACAGTCTATTGATTTCAATGAGTTAATTCCGAAACTTACATTTAAGAAAGATAGTTTAACGTTAAGTTGTTGTTGTTCAAGAAAAGATATTAATTGATTCCAAATAGGCTGGATGTGTTTGCACTCCCAAAAAAGATGTTCTATAGTTTCAATGTTTTCAAAGCAGAAGTCACACAGATTTGAGTTAGCTAATTTGCATTTAAAGAGATATTTCTTTGTAGCTATAATTCTATGGATGTATTTATATTGAAAATTTCTCAGTGTGCTTTCAATAGTTGCTTTATATGGCATGGTAAATATGTGTTTCCAATTAAGTTCATTTTCTTCAAAAAGGACTTGCCATTTATTTTGGATTTTGGAGTTTTCTGTAGGGTTTTTAATTTGTAGTGTGTAAAATATTTTATTTGTTTTGTTTTTTCTTCCAAGTATGTTTTCTACAAATGTTGTTTGAGTACATGGTGTATTATTTGTATTGATTTCAGATTTAATATGTATGGGTATACTTTTGATTAGTGTGTAGTACTTCAGAAAATTATTTGAAGGTATTCCGTATATGTAGCATATATTATCAAAAGAGTAGAAATCCTTAATTCTGTAGTCATATAATTGGTCGACATATTTAATGCTTCGTTCAAACCAGTCTTTATAGAAAAGCGTCTTATTGTTTGAAGTTATGTCTTTATTGTTCCATAGAATTGTTTTACTGCTAGTTTGGGTTTCTAAGTTATGAGTGACATCACTCCACGCTGATAGAACATCAGATAGAAATATGTTTTCGTTTGCAATGTCATGTAAGATAGTATTGCTGATGTTACATTCAAAGATTAAGGAGTCACCATATTTTTTTAG
Organism: Dreissena polymorpha; assembly: GCF_020536995.1. NCBI lineage: Eukaryota > Metazoa > Mollusca > Bivalvia > Myida > Dreissenidae > Dreissena > Dreissena polymorpha. The sequence goes on from NC_068357.1 coordinate 66,342,323, forward strand.
GATTTTCTGGTAGAATAATTTCCATTTACTCGTATTGGTATTATCTAGGTATCTTTTAACCCAGCTGCATTTGATTGCATTCAAGAATGAGTCAATGTTCGTTAATTGAATACCTCCATTTTCTACAGATTGAATTAACTGAGTTCTTTTTATTTTATCAGGTTTACCGTCCCATATGAAGTTAAATATTGCTGATTTTATATCGTTAATAACATTATTTGGTGGATTTGGGAGGACTGTTAAAACATATATCAATTTAGGAAGTGCAAACGTTTTCAATACTGTGTTTTTTCCGATTAGTGTAAGTTTACGATGATGCCATGATTTTAAGCAGTTTTTAAAATTCTGTAATTTAGGTAGTATGTTTTTAAGAACTGTATCCTTTTCATTATTTGTGAAAGTAATTCCTAACGTTGTGGCTTCATCGGATGTCCAATTAAATTTCATTTCTTTTTTATATTGAACATTACTTTGTTTTAATTTACCTACTCGAAGCACAGTGCATTTACTTTTGTTTAGTTTAAGACCCGATGTCATTCCGTAAAGGGTTAGCGACTCTATTAGGTTATGGAAAGAATCGTAATTGTCATTTAAAAAATAAGTTGCATCGTCAGCAAATAGGGATTGTTTGATTTCTTCGTCAGGTTCTAGTGATATGCCTTTTATGTGTTTATTTGATTGGATGTGATGTGATAGATACTCGATGCAAATAATAAATAGCGATGATGAGAGTGGACATCCTTGTCGAACCCCTCGTTCGATGTTAAAACTGTTCGAAAAGAAGCCATTATTAATAATTATACTGTTAATATCGGTATAGAACAGTTTGACCCATTGAATGAGACTTTCACCAAAGTTCATATTTTCTAAGCAAGAGAACATAAATGAATGATCAAGCGAATCGAATGCCTTTTCAAAGTCTGCAAAGAATATTAGACCAGGATTATTTGAATTGTTGAAATAGTTTATGCATTCTTGGATAAGACGAACGTTTTCACCAATGTAACGTCCTTTTATGAAACCAGATTGAGATTTTGAAATGATTGTTGGTAATATTTTTTTTATTCTGTTTGCTATAGTTTTAGTTGCAATTTTATAATCATTGTTTAGTAAACTAATCGGGCGCCAGTTTGCTAAGGATTCTAAGTTTTTTCCGGGTTTTGGAATAAGTGATATAATACCTTGTTTTTGTAGCGTAGTTAAGTTTTCGTTGTTAAATGAATAGTTAAGTGAATTAATTAGATGTGCTTTTATATCATTCCAGAATATTTTATAAAATTCGATTGTGATGCCATCAGATCCTGGGCTTTTGTTATTTTGCATTTCTTTTAGAGCTAATCCACATTCATATTCATTAAGCAATCCGTCGCACAATTGTTTTTCCTCCTGGTTTAAAGCGTGATGTGTATTTTTAAAAAGGGTGTTATTTTCAACATTTTTTCGTTTATAGAGGGTTTCGAAAAATAAACGTTGTTCTTCTAGTATTTGAGTTCTGTTTGTTATATCTTTGCCATTGACTACTAATTTGTGTACAGTTTTTTGTTCACTTCTACGTTTTTCAATGTTTGCGAAATATTTTGTATTTTTTTCATTGTGTTCAACATGCTGTGCACGCGCTCTTAGTATTATTCCATTGAGATGTGTATGATAAATTCCATCTAATATTTGCTTTTTTAAAGTTATTTCATTTTCAATGTCGGTGGTATCATTTGTGTTTGTTTGATGCAATTGTTTTTCAAGTGTTTCAATGGTTTTGATGGTTTCATTTTCAAGTTTGTGTGTTTCTTTTTGTTTAAATGATGTGTATCTAATTGTTGTGTTACGTATATTTCCTTTAATTACTTCCCATAAGGTGTTTGGGTTTGCATCTTTATTATTTTGAACTGTATTTAATATTTCCTGTTTTATTTGTGTTTGATATTGTGTATCTAATAAGATGCTGTTGTTAATTTTAAAGTATCCTGGGCCTCTTTCAGGTTGTATATTGTGCAGTTTAAGTTCAACTAGAGAGTGGTCAGTCATAAACCCTGGTTTTATGTTACATGTGTCAATTATGTTGCAAAGTGATTCAGATATTAAAAAATAGTCTAATCTACAAAATATTGTTGGTTTTGTGTTTGAGTGCCAGGTGAATTTGCTTTCGTTTGGGTATATTGTACGCCAGATATCTATCATATTGTAGTTTTCAATTATGTTGTTTAAAATGTTTCTATTTTAGTATGAGTATAAAGGTTTCCATTCTTTTTATCTAATAATGGGTTCAGGACAGTATTGAAATCACCACCGATTATAATATTTTTATCGTGGTTATTGATTATAAAGGATTGTAATGTTTCGTAAAATGTGGAATCGTCTATGTTAGGGCCGTAGACGTTGATTAATGTTATTTGTGTTTCGTGTATTTTGATATCTATACTTGCTTGTCTGCCAATTATTATTTCCTTAAAGTTATCGACTGTGACACCTATATTATTTTTTATCAGAAAGGCAATGCCTTGTTTATTTGTATGTTCTCCACTGAGATAAATTTCTCCGTCCCATTCATCTTTTAAGGTTTGTGCTAACGTATGTGTCAAGTGACTTTCTTGTAATAGGCATATACTATATTTTTTGTCGTCTAACCATTTGAAGATTTTAATGCGTTTGTCTTTGTTGTTTAGCCCTTTAGCATTTAAAGTACATAATTTAATCATTTAAAAAGGTGGAGGGTGATGTTAATGATAGTTTGTGTGTGCTTGTCCAGTTAGTTTCTTTTTTTAAACATATCCAGTTAGTCTCTATTATAAGACATAAGATGTTTACACATACGAGCAAAAATAGAAAACAAAAATTAGGGATACAAACAGATGAATATTCCATAGAAAGAAGAAGTAAAAAGAAATAATGGATAATGTATAATGGATCTTGCCTATTAAGATGAGAGAGTTGTGTTAAAAACGAGTTTAAAGACATGAATAACATGTATAATAAAAAAATAGTGCGTGGTCGTTAGTTTTTGTATAAATGAAATATTTATGAAAAAAGGAATATAATTAGCTCATGAGTGTAAAAATGTATATATATACATATACATATACATATATACACATACACATATATACTTCATGTTCAATGTGAGTGTATTATTTCTTTTGCGTGGTTTGTTACTTTTGTCATTTTTTCTTTTCTATAAGTCATTAAGCTCAACTTATATGGATGTCTATCTATGGATGCAAACGTATAAAAATTCCAGAAAAGCGTACGTGCATTCGTTCGTGCGTGTGCGCACGCGGTATTGTGTGTGAATGTGTGTGTGTTTGGTGTATGCGCGTGCGTGCGTGCGTGTATGCGCGTGCGTGTGTGCGCGTGTGGGTTTGTATTTGCACTTGTGCGAGCCGATTTGTTTTTCTCTAAAGAAGACTAATTACATACATGTTCGTATACAGTACAATAACACCAAGAAAAACAACAACACTATGATCAAAATCATTATCACCACTGAAAAAAACGATAGCATCGGGGGTAATCTAGGATACATTCTTTTTCAATTTTGAGGCTTCACAATTTGGTAAAAGTTCTCCACGTAAGAACCGTATGTATCAATTATTATGCCCCGTTGAACACTATAACTGTGTCTTCATGCAACTGCATCCAAGATGATATCGTTTTGCCATATGTTAGTGGTTACTTTAAAAGATTAAGTTAATCAAAGATGTCAACAAATCGTAGTTAAATTCACTTAAATATATGTAACGAAACTATAAATATTATCTATAATTGATTTATAGAAAGTTTGCAATAATATCCGATAATCGGTTAATCTTATGCAGTTTAAATGATTAATAACACATTGGACTAGTCTTATTTTGGGTACAAATAGCATACTACCAGTTTAATCTTTTGCCATCTTATCATTTATCTGTTTACATTTTTAACAACTTGGTACAAATCTGCATTAGATCTATAGTAAATGCATACTATTCAACAAGTTAAACACGTATCCTGTAGCATAAATATCGGATAATTAGCTAATCAATCGGAGTGATTGTGTGTGTGTGTGTGTGTGTGTGTGTGTGAGGGTGTGTGTGCGTGTGCGTGTGCGCGTGTGTGTGTGTGCGTGCGTGCGTGCGTGTGTGTGTGTGTGTGTGTGTCTTAGTGCGTGTGTGTGTGTGTGTGTGTGCGTGCGTGCGCGCGTGTGTGCGTGCGTGCGTTTGCACTTGTGAGAGTAAATTTGTTTGTCTTACAAAAACTAAACACATATATATTCGTATACAGTACAATAACACCAAGAAAAACAACAACATTATGGTCAAAATCATTATCACCACTAAATAAAAGACACACTATAACTTCGAGGGTGATCTAGAATGTATTCTTTTGCAATTTTGATGTTTTACAATTTGATAAAATTTATCCACGCCTGGACTGTCTGTATCAATACATTATGCATCGCTGAACAATATGATTGTGTCTTCATGCAACTACATCCAAGATGATAACGTTTTTCTACATGTAAGTGGTTACCTTGAAAAGAGTTAATCAAGGATACCAAATGTATATAGCATCACTACAATTATGTATCTATAATTGATTTTTAGGACGTTTACTTGTCACAATATTATCCAATAATCGGTTAATCTAATGAAGCTAAAAAGGCGAAAACACATTAGATTAGCCTTATTTTGGACACAATAAGCATATCAAAAGTTTGTATCGATTGCTATCCTAATTGACAAATTAAACAAATGTCCTGTTGCATAACTATCCGATTATCAGCTTATCTAATGGAGCGAAAAAAGCGAAAAAAATCTATTAGATTAGCATTCGGACCACTTGCTATATATTACAAAAATGCATGCATATATTTTATCATTCTAATTGTTATAGGTGCATTCATATAAAATCGGTCTACTTGAACATCTTATTACATATTTTACAAATAATACCTTTTTGCCGCTTTATAATTTTTTGCATTAATAAAAAAAACTTATTTTTTGATATAGATTGAAAAAAACTAGCCTTTTGCAGTATACAAATAATTCATTAGATTGTACATAGCTATCCAAAATCGTATTTAAAATTCACACAAACGCATATAGTTAAACTGTAATTATGTATTTATAATACAGTTAACGAACGCTTTTATGCATTGATAAACGAACTTTGTTTTTATAAGCTGAAAAACACAAAAAAACTACTGTATGTCAATATACAAATAATTCGTTAACTATTATTTTCTATTTTTAGGAGAGCTTGATGTCTTATAAATGTGACAAAATTATGATTCAACATATCCCTTTAACAAAAATCACCAGTGCATGGTTTCAAGCATCGTTTCCTCGTGAAAAACGCTTATGCGTATACTGTTCGATGAAAGATAGAGTGCACACATATTATGAATTGTTAAACTGTTTGAGTATGGTGTTCCATTCTGGCCCTGTCCATTTGCTGTACTCGTCAAATCGTACTTGGGTAATTGTACCACTTGCTGTTTTCACGTACAATTTCCCTTCCCAGGACCAAGCTGTTTCATTTCGTTCTTGGTTCAGTTTACGTTTTATTGACATCAAAACAGCTTGGTTCAGCTTTGTTAGGTCGTCATTTAGAAAGATGCCAGAACCTTTCAGGCACCTTCTATTTTTCATCACTTGATCTCTCTTGTACCTGGACACGAATTTCACAATTGCTGCTCTTGGTTTACTATTGGTATCTCTCTTGCCTAGTCGATGTGCTATGTCAATATCGTTTATGCAAAGATTAAGCCCCTCGATCTTCTCATTTAGAAATTTTATTATTGCCTTGCTAGTGTCTTCTGCCGTTTCACTTGTCGTTTTATTGTTATTGTTAGTATTGCTCGCTTCGGCTAACCCTGCTATCCGGATATTATTCCGTCTTCCATACTGCTCAAGCTCGTTGAGTTTACCTGATTGTTTTTCCATGACCCTAATTATGCATGTTTTGTCATGTTGTTCACTTTCCTTTGCTTTCTTCAGATCATTTTCAAGGCTTTCAATTTTCCTATTTAATTTGTCACTGTCGAGCTCTTTTCGAACAACTTTGCTTCTAGAATTTCAATTCTCTTTTCAAATGGCTTAACTATTTCTGCTTTAACCTGTGTTGTTATTTTAGTTACCAATTCCTTTGTAAATGAGTCGTTTTTATCTATAAACGATGTCAACTTATCGCTCATCAATTTCAGTTCGACTTTCAAATCTTGAATTTGGCTCTCTATACTTTCACCCTGTGTTTCAGGGATCGTTTTTCCTTTTGATGCGACTATTTTACCTTTTTTCTTCTTTTGTTTTTCTACCACTACTTCACTTATACTTGACTCTAACTCACTCCCGCTTGTACTAATGTGCTTTCGCTTATCCGCCATTTACTATTTTCTTTTGAGAAGTATACATATTTTGATCTTGTTGTGCAGGCGTGTGTATTATTGTCAGTTTACACATATGTCAAAATGTACACATTCAATATGGCGACATCCTCTTTTGAAGCATAGCGTGACCATGTGCACTATAAAAAGTTTTTACATTGTAGTTGTTTTTCAATTTTAAATGAAGTCGTATTACCTCGTTACAAGAAAACTTCCATTTTTCACAAATACCACTTTAATCCAGTGAAAATATTCACTTTACTATGTTTTATTTATTTTTTTGCTCTGTCCAAAAATAACACGTCCTCCCTCAAAGGGAAACAACTCTAACCTCCTTTTGCAAACTATAACTTTCCAAAAAATTCCTTTATTTGATTCATTTGTTGTGTTTGCATATATATTTAAAGATAATTTTAGGCTAGCCTTAAGTCCCTGAAAATTTGGAATTACTTCTTTCCTTTTGCATTCAAAAATGTACTTTTTAACTTCCATGAAAAGAATAAAGCAGCTGTCATTTACGTTTGTATCACCAAGAAGGAACATTTTGCTGTTTATTACTATTTGTATCTTTGCGTTTTTTAAGCTATCCGAGATATCTTTAATAAGTATTTTTACTGTGTTACAATCCCAGAATAAATGGGTAATTGTTTCTTCTGACATTTTGCAAAAAGTGCATGTTTTACTATCGGACAAGCCCATTTTAAAAAGGTGTGAGTTTGTTCCCAATATTCTGTGGATAATTCTAGTTTGTAACCATTGAATATATGTATTATTCGTTTTTTTAAACACTTGTCCATGGACATTTTTCCATTGTATGGAATCATCTGCAAAGTATTCATTCCATTTTGTTTGGCATGTGGGGATTTCAGAGTTCTCTTTTAACATATTGTATAGTAACTTATTACAAGAATTCAGAATGATAGGTTTTATATAGGTCGACAAAATGGGATATGAATGTACTTTATAATCTTTTAATTTTACATTTTGCACCGAGACAATGTATGTGGAAAGAACCTTTTTTATACCTTCATAATGTAAAAAGTTTACCGGTTTATTCATTTTTGCTTGTAGCTCTTGCAGTGACAAAATCTGCCCACTGTCTTTAATAATATCTTTAACAAACCGAATGCCATCATCATACCAATATTTCCAAAAAATGTATTTATTGTTGATTAATAAACAGTTATTAAAAAACAAAGGCATATCTACAAGTTTATCAACAGAGTCAATATTAATACTCTTAACAAAGTCAGAATATATTGTTAAAACATCTATCCAAAAAGCGTTGGTTATATTTTTAACAGCTGAAATTGCGTATAAACTGCCTGTATTACATAGTATATTAAAATCTATTAACTTTTTAGCCAAGGATGTAAATTTGTTCTGGCCTTGAATAACTTTTCTTATCCATGATAATTTTAAACTTTTTATAAATGCATTTATGTCCACCATTTTGAGTCCCCCTTCATCAAAATCTTTTGTTATGACTTTTGCTTTGATTTTTGAAGGCCCTTGCCACACAAATTTGAGAACTTTATCATTTAAAACTTTACAAATAGCCTCTCTGGGTTGTGGCAAAGAGACAAACAGGTGAATAAACATTGGAAGTATCAAGGTCTTAACAACAGTTATCCTACCTAAGGGAGTTAGCTCTCTTCTGTTCCAATGTGCAATGATATTTTCTAATTTAACTAATTTGTCATTATAATTTTGCTCAATCATTTTAGGTAGATCAACATCGAAAGTTAAACCTAATAATTTAAATTGGGTACATCCCCATACTAGTTTCCATCTTGCTTTTATGGATTGTGTGCTGTATTTTAAGGCTCCTATCCAGACAACATGAGTTTTTTCAAAATTTACATTCAGGCCTGAATATTGTGAGAAGGAGTGCAACAATTGTAATGCAATATTCAAGGTTTCTTCTGACCCGTCCATTAATAAATAGGTATCATCAGCAAATTGTGATATATTATCTTATATTCTTTGTTGTCAATTGTTATTCCCTTCATTTGCTTACATTTTCTTATTTTAATAGCTAGTATTTCTGCACAAAGGATAAATATATATGCTGAAATAGGGTCTCCCTGACGACAACCTCGTCCTATCATAAAGAAGTCTGACAAAAACCCATTCAACTGGACTGCATTTTCCATATTATAAAAAAAAAAGCGCTATCCAGTTCTTAAACATTGGCCCAAAGTTAAAAAAATCAAACACTTGTTTTATAAAACTAAATGATAAAGTATCGAACGCTTTTTCGAAATCAATTAGCATCAGTAGGCCAGGGATTTGGTTGCACTCAGTATAGCTCATAATATCATATAATAATCGTGTGTTATCTCCCATGTACCTGCCTTTAATGAAACCAGTTTGGTCATTATTCACTAATTTGTTTAAGGTTGACTTAAGTCTGTTAGCTATCGTTCCTGATGCTAATTTATAAACTGTGTTCAACAGGCAAATTGGTCTCCAATTTTTTCAAAATTGTTTAGGCTTACCCTCCTTTGGAATACAAGTTATAATTCCCTGCTTTTGAGTTATTGAAAGTGACCCTATATTATATGAATAATTAATGCTTCTTACAACAAATACCCCCAATTTTTTCCAAAAAACTTTAAAGAAATTTGCAGAGAATCCATCGGAGCCTGGACTTTTGTCATTTTTCATGTGTTTAAGCGTAACTGCCACCTCTTGTAAGGTAAGAATACCCTCTAACATGTCCGCCTCTAAATTTGTTAATTTGGGCAATTCATCATTTTTAAATTCATTTTTGAGATCAGGGTTGGTTGTGGGTTGTTCTGAATATAAAGTTTTGTAAAAGCAGTTCGCTTCCTTAAGAATGTTTCAGGTTCTTTATATAAATGTTCCATCTTCTCTCTGAATACAGGATATATTTTTGGAAAGGAAATTACGTTTTTCCAAGTTACAAAACATTTTAGTAGGTTTTTCTCCATTATCTATCCAGTCTGAACAGGAACGTATAAAGCAACCCTTCATAGTTTCTTGTCTAATAGTTTCTAGTTCATTTTTTAGTGTTATTAATAATTCCTTATTTTCTTCAGTCAGTGATTGCTCTAATATTTCAATTTTTGATATTAATATACTTTCATGTGTTCTTCTTAATTTTGCTCTGTGACTTGAATAAGAGATGGTCTTTCCTCTAATCTCCATTAAAAGTGTTTCTAAGAAAAGTTGATCATTTATGACAAACTGTATTTGGCTGTCTTCAATCTCGTTTAATGTGTCTAAATTATATATAGGAATGCAATATTGCCGTTTAATATCGTCTATCTTCTTAAAATCTGGTGCTGATCAGATGAAAACTGTATGAGTGAGAGACTTGAATCCAAAAAGTGCAGACACACTCCTGGTAATAGAAATATTCTGGGGCATTAAATATAATTTTTTCTTAGATAATAAAACAAGGTTTGTCAAATACAATCCTTGAATGACTCTCTTTTGGTATGTTTTGATTTTAATGTAAAAAAACAAACAAGAAAAAAGTAGTTATTTTTAATTTATGGTAGTAATGTAAGCTACAAGCAAATAAGACATCATCTAGACCAAACTGTGAATTTTAGTGACCAAAGTACCGTAATCTCCTTGAAGACAAAAACACCGAGAATGGAGGCTATTACACCAGGACCCGTGCTGATAATTGGAAAGGCAACCGCCTCCGATAGGACCTTGTTGGCCACAAACCAACCGGAACATGCAATGGACCACATCAGGCCTGATACGAATCCAGGAAGAATCGCTCTGGGATACACCTTTGGTTGGTTCTTTTGTATGGCAGCATATATGAGGAAGTATACGGTACTTGTTGCAAGGATACCAGTGAAAGTTGAGAACACATAATCAAGAGCTGTAAATCAACATTAAGCAATATTTAAAAAAAAATGTTTCTACAGATTATTTTTTTTAGCATAAATAGTGAAATAAATTGACCTATATCAACAGTACATCTTTTTAAATGGGCATAAGTTTATATCTTTTTTTAAATTCACATTTTTTTTAAAGTTAATATATTTTTTTTTGATAGTCAAGCTTGGTGCAAGTTTAATCAGAAGAATAATACAGTGTAGTAGACAGATTCGCCAGCATTTTGTCAGGACTTTGTCTAGTCTATATATAGATGCATGCAATAGTTTCTAGAGAAGCGAAAAGAAAGTGGTGTTACCTTCTTGACTAACTTTTTCTGTTCCATTATTAACCATGTAGTTATCCATTATGTAGATGGAGGGCGTGAACATCTGGCCATAGAACACCCCTGACACCAAGGAAAGGGAAATGCCACTGCGAAACAGAAAGAAGTGATTTCACATTATTTGAGTCGTGTTCTGAGAAAACTTGGCATAATGCATGTGCGTAAAGTGTTGTCCCAGATTAGCCTGTGCAGTCCGCATAGGCTAATCAGGGACGACACTTTCCGTTCAAATTGGATTTTTGCTAAGATGAGACTTCATTTTAACGAAAAATGTCATAAAAGCGTAAAGTGTCATCCCTGATTAGCCTGTGCGGATCGCACAGGCTAATCTGGGACGACACTTTACGCACATGCATTATGCCCAGTTTTCTCAGAACGCGACTCATTTAATTGTAAATCTTGAAAAGACATTATCATGGTTTTATTTCATCAAAGTCATTTATATAATAATAGACGGAATAATTGCTGGTAATAGACATATGGACGGGAAGGTGTGGGGTCACGCATAGCTCCAAAATAAACATTAGGCGGAAACAATCCATATGCAAAAATGCCTAAATCAAGAAAATTATAAGAGAATGATGGCTTTTGCATGAAAAACTGTGTAAAACTAGATATGCTTCAAGTTTGTTTTCCACAAAAGCATAAACTTTCACAATATTTAATGACTATGCAAAAACTAAAGGCAACTAACATGATTATTGCATGCCACGCTTTTTATTGATATGATGATCATTTGTGCGTTTTTATTAAAAAATACCATCATGCACAAAAAAGTTATGGACATGACATGAATATATACTTACACTGTATACAAATATATTCTATTTTGTAATGACTCTTAATGTTACCCTTGAAATAGTTTAACTTTTACAGTGTCAAATTAAGATAGATACTGATAAGAAAATTGAAGCATAACCTCATATTAGTTGACTGTATTTTCAAATATTGCAATACACATAATGTGTTGGCATGAAGTTTAACAAGTTTAGGTTTTTGTAAAAAGCAAGTAAAACGAGTTGTTTAGCCTATTTTGTCATCTTTAAAGTAGTCTACTAAGGTGACACCAGCAAAAAGCATTGAGAGACCTGACTTACAAAATTCTTTTTGCACCTGGGCTCATCCTGTCAATGTAAGAACCGCTTTGAACTTCCCCACTGTCTGCTATGGAGCCATCCTTATTCTGCTAAACAAAACAAAAACATGATATTGTACCACCTTAACTAGACCAGGAGAGGTTGATTTTACACAAGTTTTCCACTCTACCCTTGACTACTAAACTTAAATTGCATCATATACCAGCTCAGACACCTTCCCATATCTAATTACAGCTTCCGTAGGCGCATGCGTTTCACAGGTTCAACAACACCATAGATATATTTTTCTACAAGCTTTCAATTATACTATATTTCAGTATGTTAACTTGTGTACATCATATTCACAGTGCTAGCTTGTATACAATTTAAAATGACACTTCATAGATACATGTAAGCAATGATATCTCAAAGATACATATTATTGTACTAAAGTACTTTGTTTTAACCTGTCTATTTTAGCTTAATTGCATTGAAAACTAAGGCTTATTGGAAGGCTTGTTCAGTTTCCTGGAGTGAACTACTTTTCCGTGTCTATAACTATAAGGGACATCTTAAAAACACTCAGACAATAGGAATCAAATCTGTGACCTCCCGGTCGATAAGCGGACATCATATCCATTACGCCACAGCAACCTGAAAGATGTGTTTATCAATGCTTTCATAAAAGTGTGAGAATGTCTGTTGCAGTGTTTCTTAAGCTACCGGTAGTAAAGATAGATCAAATTAATTTGACCTTAAAGAATGACCTTGACCTTTCACCACTCAAAATGTGCAGCTCCATGAGATACACATGCATGCCAAATATCAAGTTGCTATCTTCAATAGTGAAAAAGTAATGGCCAATGTTAAAGTTTTTTTCGGACGGACAGACAGACTGACTGACATACTGACGGACAGTTTAACTGCTATATGCCACCCTACCGGGAGCATAACAATTATTTTTTGGGGTGGGGGGGGGGGGGGGGGGGGGGTATAGTGTGAGGGTGTGATGGTCATTTATTAGATGATCTTAAAAAAAAAACTATTGGGGTGGGGGGGATTGAGGGGGGGATTCGGTGGGGGGGGGGGATGGTTTGGGTGGAGTCTTTTGTGGTATGTCAGGTAAGAGTTGTTTTGTCAAAGTATCAATCAAATCTAATCATAAATAAAGAAGTTATGGCAATTTTAGCAAAATTTAATAATTTGACCTTGAGAGTTAAGGTCATTCAAAGGTCAAGGTAAAATTCAACTTGCCAGGTACAGTACCCTCATGATAGCATGAAATATTTTAAGTTTGAAAGCAATAGCCTTGATACTTTAGAAGTAAAGTGGATCTTAACACAAAATGTAACCATATATTCAAAGTTACTCAGTCAAAAAAGGGCCATAATTCCGTAAAAATGACAACCAGAGTTATGCAACTTGTCCTTTACTGTCCCCTTATGATAGTTTGCGAGTTTTCCATGTATGAAAGCACTATCTATGATACTTTAGGGGTAAAGTGGACCAAAACACAAAACTTAACCAAATTTTCCAGTATAAAGGGCCCATAATTCCGTCAAAATGCCAGTCGGAGTTACATAACTTTGCCTGCACAGTCTCCTTACGATAGTTAGTAAGTGTTGCAAGTATAAAAGCAATAGCTTTGATTCTTTAGGAAAAAAATGGACCTAAACACAAAACTTAACCAAATTTTCAATTTTCTAAGTATAAAAAGGGCACATAATTCTGTCAAAATGCCAGTCAGAGTTACATAACTTTGCCTGCACAGTCCCCTTATAATAGTTAGTAAGTGTTGCAAGTATGAAAGCAATAGCTTTGATACTTAAGGAATAAAATGGACCTAAACACAAAACTTTACCAAAATTTTCAATTTTTTATGTATAAAAAGGGAACATAATTCTGTCAAAATGCAAGCCAGAGCTATCTTACTTTGCCTGCCCAGTCTCCTCATGATAGTAAGTAAGTGTACGCAGTTTGAATGCAATAGCATTGATACTTTATGAGAAAAGTGGACCTAAATGCAAAACTTAACCGGACGCCAACGCAGACGCCGACGCCAAGGTGATGACAATAGCTCATAATTTAAAAAAAAAAAAAAGATGAGCTAAAAATAATTCAATACAATTTTCAACAGATTTCATCAAATACTGGCACTGTAAGAGTAGTATTTTGATGTGAAGAGAATAACAGTTTACTGCCTGAAGCAACAATTACCAGAAAAGTCTATCTATTTTAAACATACCTTGTCATAAAAATTTCTTCAAACTAATTAATTTTCCTTCTACCTCTGACATGCAAACAGTAACGACATGTTCATTTTGAAATCGTTAATAAGTTGAGCAAGTGCTGGAGGGTAGAAATTACAAGCTGTTATATATGAGTCGTGTTCTGAGAAAACTGGGCATAATGCATGTGAGTAAACTGAGCGTCCCAGATTAGCCTGTGCAGTCAGCACAGGTAAATGTGAGACGACACTTTCCGCCTAAATTGGATTTTTTGCTAAGAAAAAACTTCATTTTTACGAAAAATGTCATAACAGCGGAAAGTGCGGACTGCACAGGCTAATCTGGGACGACACTTTACGCACAAGCATTATGCCCAGTTTTCTCAGAACGCGACTCATATGTGCTACGTATCGGCAAAAGGATCTGATGGGATGCAGAAAGGCAAAATAGGAACAAAGGAATTTACTCTTTTTGCTTTTGGAAAGACTATTACGTCATGATCTTCCGATTGTTTCGGCATGTGTACAGACCCATTCAATGTACCTGGGGGAATTCTCTGTGAACAATCAAAGTGTTGATCACTTTATGGATAATTACATTTTCAATGTTATAAACTCTTTCAGTCATGCATGATTTAGAAATGCTGCATAATTACATGCTTAAATAAACGATGGAAACCAAAGAAATTTATTAATCAGGTTCACTGATTGTTTGTGAATTTGATTATCAAAGGAATGTTGTTCATGTAGACAGTTAAAAAATATCCCAAATATATGCCGGGTAAGTAATCTCTCAAAACCTTGTATACTTCAAATTCATTTGATCCTTGAAGTAGTTTTTCATTTTATAATTTGTATAAGTTAAATAATGCTAAAGATTAATACCTAGTGCTAACATATCTTTCATTTTGGTCTTTTGCCAATGCAAACACTTCAAAATATGCCATGTGCTGTTTGTGTTAAAAAGGTTAACAGTAAATACATGTGCTAAACTCAAGTTAAATGATTGGATAAAATGCTACATGTAGATAATTGCATTATTATGATTGCTATTAATGGACAAAAGTGTTTACTGGCTCCAAAATAAAAGCAAGTCTGAGACTGATGGTTTCAACATCTTATCAAGCAGACATGGTGACTTGATTTTAATAAGAATGTACCAGCCCAGTGATCAGACAACAGTTCTACCTGAATGAGTGGACTGGTTTCATTAACATCGCTAAGGGTAACAGTCTGGTCCAGCCCCTCTGTGCTGATGGTATTCTTCACCATGGAAAACAGAACCGCACTGAAACAACACCTTGACTTTCACCCATCTGACCCCAAATGCAATCGCCCCTAAGACTCAAACTCGTAACAATTTTATTTAAGTAAATACAGGCCGCTGTAAAAAAATACACAATATACACAAACTATGTACAATAATGGCTTTTAACTACTTTTATCCTTATTCAAAATACATTTTGGTAGATATAATACATGTACATACAAATTGATGTTGTTTCACAAGTAGATATGCATATAAATACAAAGTAATGAATAGATGTTGTTTAACAGATGGTATACAAAACTTGCGACTGTATGTGTAATTTATCAATGTTTTAATTGATTTATTTAATGAATACAAATCAGATACTTAACATCCACCATGGTACGGATCAAAAAGATATTGGGTACATATTTCTCTGTATTTTAAACAACGAGGTCTGCATGAACACTACTTTAAGACACAATTACAGAAAAATACCTCCATCAAACTAAATTTATTAAAACGAATAAGCGTTTTCATGTAAATCATTATGTCTGGCCCCCAATGCAGTCCCACACTAGACCAGCATGTAGGCTATCTACACATTAAATTTAATCCAAATATCAAAATATTTCCATCCTACCTGAACATATTCAAAATAATCTCTTAATCTATTTCTAGCAACAGTGACCCTGACCCAACAGGCCCCAAAATGAAGGCTTGTTTTATCCAAAGTTTCTTCAAGGGTGGTCCATGCAATAGTTATTGATTAGCTAGCACACTTTTTAACATTAATTGCATGAGAACAACAGGGGCATTTTAAATTGCAGTTCAGACTTGTTGCATGCAAATGTTTATGTGCATTTTCTAGGTACAAACATGGGCATAATTGTGCTAAATTGCTTATCAGAGTCACAAGTCTTAATCAGTCATCTCACAAGAGGTCCAAAGACACATGATTGTGAAGTTTCAGCTGAATTTCTTAAGTGCTTTAAGAGTAATGTACTTGTTGCAATTGATAAGTTATGTGAACTACATAATTATATCAATGAAATATTTGATATTCAGCATGAAAAACAGAAAACAAATACCCACAATCAACTGTTTTATCAATTATTTAAAACTGAAGATTCAAATTGAAAAAGAAATAGCCCTAAACAAAGATACACTTCATATATTTGAACAAAAATGGAAACACATTAAACTTTCATAAACAAGTCCAGTATGTTTTCTACCCACTTTATGCAACCCATCCTTATTCATAACTATTCTATTGTTTTTCTTTTTTTTTTAACACCTATCACAAACAACCAAAGAAATAAATTCACATTAAACTTTTTTTTAACCAAAAGAAATCCACAAGGTCAAAAAATATATATTAGCATATCTTGTATAACATGTTTTGAACATTATTGCTGCTACATGGTATCACTTTGTTTTATGACCATATACATGTATACATTGTATGTGTTATATTGAATAAAAAAAAAGATAAGTTAATATAGTTATACCTTAAGACAGCCAGGATGACTCCAATATCATTCAACACAGGGTTTGTGGGAGGATCAGCCGTTGTTCCAAACAACCCAAACCTGAAATATAGAAAAATATATTGCATTCTTCTAGGAGGAGACTGTTTCAGTACGAGTACAGACCTTCACATTGACCATTACCTCTAGGTTTTTTCCCCATTTATTTTAGGGAACCTTGACCCATTCAGTTGTAAAACAAAAAGCAGGTTTTCTCCTTTTATTACAAATATATTTATTCCAAAATTGTGAAACAGTATATTACATATATAAATTGTAAAAAATGTATATAGGATGTACGATGAACATGGGATAAGACAAAACAGGTAACAACAATACATGTAGTTATCCATTTTTTAACAAATTAATTTTAATATTTCCTTGCCATTGTTTTTAATACTGAAAAGAGCCTTTGTGTAAACTGCCTTTTGTGAAGGGGTCATGTTCAGCTTAAGGGACCTGTGTTTGATCACTGGCTAGGAACTTGAAGAAAGCAAATAAACTCAAAAACATTTTGTTTAACTAAACAATCAAAATCGTATTAAAATGACAAAATAGACATAAACCAGAAAATTCACTTATGTATGTAAAGTTATTTTGAGTGACAGCACATTTGAACAATTATGTGGATCTTTTTTTAATTATTTAAGTCTATCACAATGTGACACCTAGTTTCGTACATCAAATAAGACCAAAAATTGACATTTGAAGGAATAAGAGTTTTGTGTGTTGACTTCGGGGTTATCTTAAGGTAAAAATAGTTAGATGCATCTTAAATCCATGTGAAATAATTTTAGCTATCCTACTTTTATATTTGACTATAATTAGAGAATGAAGAAGTAAATGCATACTACATATGTACCAATAGAATTAATCTATTTGGTTTATATACATGATGTAGTTTACCATACTTAATAGGCATTTCTTTTACCTAAAAAAGTTGCATTGCTTATTCTTGGAAAATTTTTATTTACTGTCATGTGTTTTGGGAAATTTGACATGTAGATTTTTTTGTTAATTTAAAGCGGGTATATACGATTTTGTCAAATATTTATGAATTTATATAAAATGTGTAAAAAACTTATTATATATATATTTCAATATAAATTAAAATAAAAGAAGAGAAGAACATGTGTTGAAAAATGCGAAATAAGCCAGATATTTAATTCTGAAATTGAAAACGGCTGTACAGCCGAATTCGCCAGCATGTATACCATACATGCACGATGTGAATCTAAACTTAGTTTAACGGTTTATTTGAATTCCTGCAACGATATCTATTCATACGACACACGAACACTAACTCCGATCCTAATACAAAGACGAATGCTTCGGTTATTGTAGGAAAATATGTACGTCACAATCGGCTCGGGGCGCTAATTTGTCTTTGCTGCATTTTATGAAATTCAGCTTTAATGTATAATTTTTCTTGCCTATTTTGTGTTATTGTAACATATTTTATCAATATATTACAATTAAACACATATAAAAAATTATAAGTATATACCCGCTTTAATTAGGCCTAATAATCATGAAATATGCTAAGAACATGTTTTACTGGCATGCAAGATGCTTATCAGGTTTCGATAGAAATAAAAGGAATGGTAGAGAAATATAGGGGCAAAATATAGTTTTGACTACTTTTTCTTGACAGTTAACTTAAGTCTTCATTTGCATTGGGACTTCTTTCTTTCCGACATCTTACCTCTCTAGCTGGATTGATAGCAACATCTGCACCTAGTTATATATCAGATATCACCTGATGATAAAAGTTTAAAGCTGAACCTTATACCCACATGATGCATGTGGATTAGTTTCTTGAGAAAGAGAGTTCCTAATGAAACTTATTTTGTTCATGTAATAATAACAGCTAGATATGCATTATTTTGAAAAAACATTAGAAATACTGATATTTTGGTAATATATGCTGAAAAGATTTTTAAGTCCTTATGTTTCATAAAAAGTATTAAAAAAGAAATCCAAAAATATACTAGCAGGATATTAAACGTCATATAGGTTTGGGCAATCTATAAATATTACAGTACAAGAACTATTATATGAAAAATATTGGATGCTGTATAATAAAACTCACAGAGCTTTAATGCACATAAAACTAGGACAAGTATGCCCTCATATTCAGCTTAAGTCTGAGACTCCACTTACGTTGGAAAAAAACTGAATCAAAACGTTCAAGTGTGCAAATTTACATTCTGGCGGATAGGGTTGCAAAAGTTCATCAATATAGCACCAAGGCTTTTTCAATTGCATGAGGCACAATAAAATGGGACAGACAGCCTGATGGGACAGTGGGACAGAGAGGCAGACTAAAGGACAATCGTTAAAGGGGCCTTTTCAGTTTTGGTAAATTGACAAAATAAAACAAGAGGGCCTTAAAGGCCCAAAGTTGCTCACCTGAGATAACAAGATATTATTGGGACAAATCTTCTGACCAAGTTTCACAAAGATCGGAAAATAAATGTGGCCTCTAGAGTGTTAACATGGTTTTACTATAGCCATATAAGGAAAAATGCCCCGCCCCCTGGCAGCCATGTTTTTCAACCAACCGGCATCATTTTTGGACTCTTCCAAGATATTATCGTGATGAATCTTTTGACCAAGTTTCATGAAGATCGGACAGTAAATGTGGCCTCTAGAGTGTTAACAAGATTTTACTATAGCCATATTAGGAAAAATGTCCCGCCCCTTGGAAGCCATTTTTTTTAAGCAAACATAATTATTTTCAAACCCATTCAAGATATCATTGAGACCAATCTTCTGACCAAATTTCATGAAGATTGGACAATAAATGTGGCCTCTAGAGTGTTAACAAGGTTTTACTATAGCCATATATAGCCATATAAGGAAAAATGCCCCGCCCCCGTGGTGGCCATGTTTTAGAGCAACCAAAACCTTTTTCGAACCCATCCAAGATATCATTGAGACAAATCTTCTGACCAAGTTTCATGATGATCCAAAAATAAATGTGACCTCTAGAGTGTTAACAAGGTTTTACTATAGCAATATAAGGAAAATAGCCCCGCCCCCTTGTGGCCATGTTTTTCAACCAACCGGCATCATTTTTGAACTCGTCCAAGATATTATTGAGATGAATCTTCTGACCGAGTTTCATGAAGATTGGACTATAAATGTGGCCTCTAGAGTGTTAACAAGATTTTACTATAGCCTTATATAGCCATATAAGGAAAAATGCCCCGCCCCTTGGCGGCCATGTTTTTCAAGCAAACGTAACCATTTTCGAACTCATCCAAGATATCATTAAGACAAATCTTCTGACCATATTTCATCAAGATTGGACAATAAATGTGGCCTCTAGAGTGTTAACAAGGTTTTACTATAGCCATATAAGGAAAAATGCCCCGTCCCCTGGCGGCCATGTTTTTCAACCAACCAGCATCATTTTCGAACTTGTCCAAGATATTATTGGGATGAATCTTCTGACCAAATTTTATGAAGATTGGACAATAAATGTGGCCTCTAGAGTGTTAACAAGATTTTACTATAGCCATATTAGGAAAAATGCCCCGCCCCTTGGCAGCCATGTTTTTCAAGCAAACGTAACCATTTTCGAACTAATCCAAGATATCATTAAAACCAATCTTTTGACCAAATTTCATGAAGATTGGACAATAAATGTGGCCTCTAGAGAGTTAACAAGGCTAATGTTGACGCTGCACAACTCACAGCGGACGACGGACAAAAAGCGATCACAAAAGCTCACCATGAGCACGTTGTGCTCAGGTGAGCTAAAAAAAATCAGATTAGAAAATGTTCGTTGAAGTTATGATATTTGTGGGACACAGTAATACTGAACATTTACCATGCTCTAAAATATCCATTACATGCATCTTTTGACAAAATAAAAGCCTGAAAATTATAAAGCATTACAACCCAAAACGATTGATTAATTTGGAGAGTTCTGGTGTTGTCGTTATATTTTGTTATACAACGAGGATTGCTTACATAAAGTATACAATTCATGACTTATTGTATGAGCACGCATAGCCGAGTGGTCTAAACAATAGACTTTTACTCCAGGGGTCAGTGGTTCGAGCCCAGTTGAGGGTTACTTTTTTTCTTTATTTAATTTAATTCTTGTTTTTTTACTGGAACTTCTTAGATCCAATGTTTACATTTATCAATATAAAGCATTTAACAACAAACTTAATACATGCCAAAATCTGTGAAAAGGCCCCTTTAATCTATATGCTATGAGCCCTCCCTCATAAAGTGGGGACAAACACAGTTTTGATGAAAATATTCACATTAGTAAATTATCAAATAATACATGCTATGACAAAACAACTAATATGAGTTTGATGCAAACAAATACAGCAAGATCATTTTCTACAAACACATTCTTGATTTTTCTGTTCATTGACGAATTAAGCTTGTGTAAATCTCCACATTTTACAAAGCTATAGAACATCTTTAGAAGTCCAGGAAAATATAGGGGGCGTTTTGCGTAGCCAGATATAGAATTTGTTTCTAACATTATACTTTATAATATATAGGAATAGATGAACTTACAAGCAGCTAATGGTATCAAGATAACACAGTCTTTAAATTATTCCAGAATGATGCAAAATTCAAAAAAATTTATAAATGATGATTCCAAAATTTGGGCCAAAGTAAATTGAGGGAGTCCCTTGGAGCTCCCAATCCTTTGTACCTGCCCGTCGCCCATCCACTGAGAAGATTGGTCATCCCCCAAATGCACATACCCAGACCTAGGCCGATAGTCTTGATGATGGGGACAACACACATGTTGCCTGAAATGTCAGAATACACAGACTAAGTGGAAATTAACTTCTTCTGTCTTACT
The DNA here is from genome assembly GCF_020536995.1 of Dreissena polymorpha. NCBI lineage: Eukaryota > Metazoa > Mollusca > Bivalvia > Myida > Dreissenidae > Dreissena > Dreissena polymorpha. The sequence continues at coordinate 66,363,815 of NC_068357.1, forward strand.
GTTCTTCACATTGACTGGCAAAAACTATTGAATGTAAATACACTTACAAACAGATAAACTATGTTAAAAATTCAAGGCCCTTTATTACATACAAATATTTGTTTAAAAGTGTTCACATTATAAATAAATTTGTGTAATACATGGTAAATTCCATACCAGTTTCCCAGAAAAATCCACCAAGCATGGCTAATGGGTAGAATTGAGGATTTTTTCGGATCTGTTGAACTACTAATCCACCGCTCCATATGGCAATACACATTATCCACTGGAAAAACACTCCTGTAAGTCCAAGTAAAATTAAACATAATTATGAACAGAGAATAGCTGGTGCAAACACTGTTCAGTTTTGAATAAATGAAAGATTGTCAGATTTTTTTTGTTTAGAGGTCACAGTGACCTTGACCTTTGACCTAGTGACCCAAAAATGGGTGTGGCATGTAGAACTCATCAAGGTGCAGCTACATTATGAAGTTTCAAAGTTGTAAGCGGAAGCACTTTGATTTTAGAGCCAATGTTAAGGTTTTAGCACGACACCAAGCGGACGACACGACAAGCTGGCTATGACAACACCTCGGGTTTTCTCCGAAAACAGCCAGGCTAAAAATCTCCAAAACATCTAAAAAGTTCAATAAAAATTCTTGTTATATTTGTTACAGGATATTTTCACAATGTCAATTCTTGATTGTTAAGTTAAATCTATTAACTAAAGAAGAGTTCCAAACTGTTCAAATAATATGCCTTTTTGAATGTCTGGGTTTACATTAAGCAAGTTACATGTACCTGATACAGGTAGTTGAATATAACATCAGTTTGCTTTGGACATGTGTTTGCATTCATGCCCACATAGGACAGGCTGTGCAGTTTATGTACACATAAAACAGTTATAAAACTGAGGAAGCAAACTGATGTTTTGATAACATGCATTTGAGGATGCGATTCGTCTTCTTTTAAACTTTTAAAGTACAAACAACCCAAATAAAAAAATGGTATATTAAAAAATGGTATAATTTATACGCCATTTAAATACCATAAATATGATTTCAACTTCATTCCATCATAACTTTAGTAGAAACACATATTTTAGATATTAATAAGGCCAAACAAAAAAAATAGTCTTGGTTCGGGGGCCAGAAAAATGTAGGAGGGTAGGTAGGTTTTTTATTTTATTTTTTATTTTTATTTTTTTTAACAGCTGACTGATTTCAGGGTGAAAAAGGGTCAGTTAATGCACCCATGATTGTTTAAACACTGACCAAATGATTAACATTGCACATATGTGTTTAGTCGTTGTATATTATTAATCATTTCATCATTTCTAGCCCTTTATGCACCTTTTGCCTTTTAATCACCCTCTGTACTAATGCTTACCTGCGTACAGAATTCACAAAAGAGAACACGTCTTGTATTCATTTTTCATCCATAAATACAATGTCTTTTTATACTCATAAAGGTATTACATTTATCACATATTCAAATGATTGTTTTGTAGTACATATTTGCCTTTTGAAAATTCTGTCAGTAACATGTGTACATTGTGACATGGCAAGTGGATTCACAGAGACCCATGTAAGGCATTAGCTAGGTCTTGGTGTACTTCATAACAGTGCACTCAGGTCCTGAGTAAGTATAAAAACCGCGAAAATGATTGCAAAGTAAACAGTGTTAATGTAGTAGTGTAAGGCCGAATTTAGACGTCACTGGTGAACTGCAGAAAAGTCAATGGACAAAAGAGAGATATGTGCATTGTGCTAAAAATAGATTTTTATTTTCTGTAGTTGAGATGCACTAAATTTTGACATATTTGGAAGTAAGTTGATGTATTTATTCCAAATAGACATCAGATATTTTATAATTGATGATTTCCTCTCTAACATTTTCCTGTTTTAATAAGCAGTGTTTGGAACAGAATCTACCAAAATGCACACGTCCTGGTAATGTAAACACTGACGGACAATTTTAGTTGTGAATAATTCAGTACTTTAATTCAGGTGTTAACCATGTTAACATCGACTTTTATAAAATATTTTTGTATGAATCTATTACTTGGGAACCCAATTGTGTTGAGATGAAATTTCTTTTTTGTGGTCACAATTTGCGATGTTAATCGCCAACATTAGAGACGTGGATGCTGCAATGTTTATAAAGCGTAAACCAATGGATCTGTCCTTATGGGGTACAATGCCCTATAGGTAAAACTCTGCCGTAACGGCGAAAAACATCGCCATCACATTTTTTCCGCGGACCAAAAAAATCGTTAAGGTCAGCGGCAAAAAATAGGGTCATTCGGGTTCCCTGAACCAAGACTTTTTTTGGCTTACATGGTGTTATATCATTCAAGGATCTATTAACTTTTAATTACAAGCATTTCGTATCGCGTTAACTTTTATGTTACCAGACCAGATCTTGCGTTGAAATTTTGGCTAGTGCTATAAAGAACATAGAATTTTTTATGTGTTAACTTAATATTGTACAAAAAATTGGTTGGTTTTGAGTGTTTAATATTTACCATGTCATGATGTGTATTAATAGTATAACCCCTCTTAATGAAAACATCTAAATATTTTAACTAATTTGAGTGAAAAGATTGAAAAACATACATGTTTAATATGTCAATCTATAGTTTAATGTGTATAAGTGGACATAAAAACAAAAACTGCATTAAAATAAATAATGACAAAATACTGGTGAGACTAAGCTCCATGTAGTTATCAGTATCATGTACCTCGTTTCTCATAATATTGGCCCTTCGGATTGGTTGCTAAGGCTTGTTACTATGCGCTTGTTCTTATTTTATAAATAGTTTCTTAATGGAAAAATAAAACTGCTTTTGATGTTGGTCTTCAATTATTTATTTTTTTGTTTTCACAAATAATTGGCTTATACAACATTTGATAAACCTACTAATAAACCAAAAACAAACTAACACAAGTATGTGTAATCATAATATTGGCCTGGAATAAACATGACCTACTTTCAAATGACAACCAGAAATAATGAGAAAGATCATTGTAATAGTCATTATTAAACAGCAAATAAATAAAAACTTCTAAAAATGGAAAAACATTTACTGCCCATCACCTCTTGAGGGTTTTTTTGTCTATGGCATGATACAATGAGTAGGGCGGATACTATGAGAATATGGGAAACCATACATTTTATTTTTCAAAGTGTTGGTTTAAGTAAACTTCCAGCTCCTCTATGCCTTTGGAAAAACATTATGAATTCAATGCAAATTATAGGATTAACAAGATTTACCATCTCCAGTATCAAACTTTTTCACCGGGGCGAAGTTGGTTCCAAACAAAAGAATCGCAACACCAGCCGCCAAAAACCCAAACCCATGGGATATGTCACTCTCTGTTTTATTGCAAGCTGAGCCATTGGTTGTAGAAGAAATCCAAGTTGTCATCTCCACATGACTGTCAATGGTTCCAGGTTCGACAAAGTAAGTTGCCATCCTATGTTTATTTAAGAGTTAGGTTCTTCACACAAACGAGTGTTATCTGTGGAGTATAATCACAATATGGAAGATTATTTCAAACAAAATCCACACAAAATAAATAAAAACAATCAAAACTAAATTTACTTAATTTCCAATTTACATACAGATCGGTTTATTTACTGATTTTGTCAGTTGTATTACCTGTTTGAAAGAAAATCCTTATGTTTACAGTCAGATGTAATCCGCCATTTTAAAAACGTATCACGTGAGAACGTTGGATTAGACAAAACGGTCCTAGTTAAGGACGGTCAGTCGTATGTTTAGTAATAGCAACGTTTGGGAATACATTATTTTCTTGTAAAGCCTTTATTGAACGATCAATCGTCCATTAAGTTACAGTGAACGCTCGCCAATTACATCATTTCGCAATAAGCCTTTATTGAAATATAAAAATCGCCGCGAACGTTTTAAAGAGTGAGCCTACACCCACAGAATAAAAATCGATTATGATTGATTAATCGTGGAATATCATATGATTTTGCAATTATAGACATATATTATAGTGCGAATTTTAACAACAATATAACACATCTTTTTTGCATTTTAAATATATGAATGTATTGTCGTTCATTAATTCCGCAACAACATACCCGCCCGTTATTTTGGTTTTGTAAACAGCTTGAAAATTCAGGGCTACGATCGCCATTTGTGAGATCACAGCGAACCGTTTGGATCATAAGAGTGCACTCGCGCTCGATTGTTCATTGTCGGCTCGGGTACTACTTAAATGTACCCGGATACTCTTAAGTAGACTTAAATGTAACCCTTGTACGGTATATATTAACACGTACCCGGGAATTCTAACGCTTAATTCGGCTCGATTGGTCATTGTCGTCTCGGCTCTTCTAATTTGTACCCCGGGTACACTTAAGTATACTAACATGTACCCCGGGTGCGGTTAATATAATAAAACGTACCCGGGAACGTTGACGGTAAATCGGTCGCTGTCGGCTATTTTTTTTTTATTTATTATGTTCACATGTCTATAAAATTTTCTGTAAAACGGCCTCTATATTATTGAAATCATGCTCAAAAAGCATGTTGATGCTTTTTTAAAGAGAAGTTGGTTTAAGATAAACAATATCGTTTTACGTTAATCGTTAGCACGTTTTACGACATCGGATTATGGGCGGGAATACAACTCAGGTAGAGTCTAATATCGATCGGGTACATTAAAGTATATTTACCGTTCCCGGGGCATTCTATACATAGATTGTGACGTCACTACGTTATTGTCACCTCTATACTAATACGCATCACATTCCCCTGGTTTGGGGGATTATGCTTCCGCCAAAGTAGTTCTGTGTAGGAATGATAAGGTTAATAATGAAAGAAAAATCGTTTTTTTATTGTGTGTTTAAAACGGAATGTTGCTTAAAGAAATGTGTGTTATTATGTTTAAATGTGATTTTGAATCTCTATTAAGACTGATAGCGATATTTCACTTTTCACTCGTAAAAGAAGTGCTACCCACAATTCATTTCGCGTTAGTACACAGCTCAGTAAGACCGGTTTGTACACAATGGTTCCCGGGGTACATGTAAGTCCATGTAAGTATACTTAAGAGTACCCGGGGTACATGTAAGAAGTACCCGAGCCGACAATGACCAATCGATCATTATTGCATCTATGTTTGGGTAATTATTCTCGGGTACTACATGCATCTACCCCGGGTACTCTTAAGTATAATTACATGTGCCCCGGGTACGGTAAATATAATTATACATACGGTCGTGTCTATTTTGGATACAAAATAAATTTTAGATCCAACCGGATTCATCCTAACCCTAACCCTAACCCTTTGCGGCAAACCGTAGTCATATCCAAAAAACCCGGATCCATTCTAGACTCTACGAAAAAATACAGGTGACAAGGTGCTTGGGAAAAAGTAGTTCCGATTTGGCACGTGTCATGGTTTATAGCAGAAATTTAATCAACGGGGCTTTAATCAACCGAATTCGCTGTACAAGTGGAATAAAATATTTTTTATTTTTCACTTTTTAATGGATAAATGCTTTTTGATATTGTGTCAGGCCGTACATCCCAAACATACTCCATGACTGTTTGAATGTCTAGGTCTCCCTATATTCGTAGGGTCGTGCTTGCTTCATTGAATATATGCTTTGCTGCAGTGTACAAATCGCATGCTTCTTTAAAAGTTTCGCAGCCCAGGACTTATTCAGATGAAAATAAATATCTTTCATAATTTGCTAAGCAAGTTCACTTTCGTTTGCAACGTTTTTATGTTATTAACTTTTTAATGTACAGCGCCCATGATCAAGTAGCAAAGGCCTATATACTTAATTGTTCGTGTATTTAATTTACTTGTTAACCTAAGGTGCCAGTGTTTTTTTGTGCCCAAAAGTAAAACAAAAATGAGTTTTGCCGGACAATCGATGACTATTTATACTTAGAGTACACAAGAACCTACGAAGCTGATATAATCACGTGTCATTCATACAATTTAAGTGAAGTTTAATCCAGTTTATCAGATCGTCGGATAAACCACTTTCTACCATTCCGCTACTCACCATGGTGGAGAGTAACGGAATGAATCAGTCGTGGGTATCCGACGATGAGTTTAGCATTTTGTTTTAATTTTAACTAACATTTTTCATGTTTCAGTGCACAGAAGTCCAAAGTAAGTTTTTTCTCCAACTATGAACTAATACGCGCATTGATAGAATATAGCCCCTGCCATCTAAATTCGTCACGTGCACGTGACCGTTGGTCGAATTCAGCGTTTGTTTTAACTTGAACGCTATGTGCCAATATTCGAGAGTTCAAACGTCACAAACAAAAGTCTTCCCCGACTGGAAAAAAACTACAAGATGATTGTAGAGAACACTAGCAGATGCCACGCTGATTTAGTGACGTGTCGTCTAAATGTATTTTGAATTACGTAAATAGTCAGTTATAAGGCGTTCTTATAGCACCTTTTAATGGTACTGCGCGACTGAATAAGTTTTAAATATCCCCGACAAATAACGCAACAATTAATATTTGCATACAGAAAAACAGCATCGGGCACTTCCTAAAAGTATAGAAAATACAATAACGTACACAGTTTGGATGAAATACGCACAATACTAATCGTGATATAAGGGTTTCATGTACAACTCTTTAGAAATCGAACGTTTGAAAGGTACATAGCTCTCCAAAGGATATTACACAAAATAATGTCTTAAATTCTACGTAGCAGGAACAACAAAACTATAAAGTTTCCTACATGTGCCTTATTTCAAGGCCACGAAACTCTTAATATCAAATTAAAGCCTTGTTTTTCTACTTAGTATTTGCAGTCAGTCTAGTTTCAGGAGAGACAGCACAATTGTATATATATGATGCAGCGTTACAGACAATCAGCCAACCAGCAAACAAAAACATGAATCGATACAGAGATTCTCTTATAATTACTTTCGATTTATGCAATTTGATAATATTTTGGAACCAATGATATTGAAAGTCAAATGTCACGTCGCACCAACAATGGGACAATAAATAAGACAACTAAATCTATAATGAAAATTATCATATCTTCGATTACGGGCCGATTAAAAACACATTATCGTGCTAATTACTAGTGCACTTGTGAAAATGATGTCCCCAATACACAAGCTGGCCTCCTGCTGCGTGATTGCTTGAAAACTGGATGCACCCGTGACGATGGGTATTTTATTAATTTACAAAGGTTGTTCATAAATATAATATAAAGAAGTGAAACTCCAGCTGCTGGAGCAGTATTGCATTCTCATTATATACAATAAGTTGGTCCTTTATTTAAGGCAAGTGACAAATTGCCAAAACAGTACAAAACAGCAAAATACAAAGCACCATAAACCCATACATGTATAAGAATACAGCTGGGGTCACCGCCTTGGAACGGTCAATGCAAAGCATTGGGGGTTTAAACCGGTTTTAGAGCGATCAACCTCCCACTTGGTCCAGCAATATTTATGATACATATAAGTGCAAATAAAATTGAACCTCATAGCATTGCAACTAAAATTAAACAATAATACAAGGGAATTAAAACGCATTCAATTTAATTTCCATTTAATTACTCAATGGTAGGAAAGAGACCAGAGCAACGTAAGGCATACGTATACAATTTACAACAATAAAATACTTTAAAAGAAAACATATGTTATACAGCACTCATCTCCATAAACTAAACGCCTAAACATGAATTGCATTAAGAAGAAATCACGCATATCAGATGTGTACTGATGCTTCTCAGTACTACGCATGATACCAAACAACTAACATTCCATTTCATAACAGTTTAATTATATTAAAAATTATATAATCTTAAAATTTTAAAACTTCAAAATGAACTTATCGCGATAATAGCTCTCCCAAAAACATTTAAAACTCTGAAATTCAGATTTCTGAAATAGCCAGTATACATTGTAGTTTACTGACGTTCTTGTTGCAACCCGTCAATAAACTGAATAAATTGCCCATCATGTTAATATTTACAACAATTTATTTGAAGTTGGTATTAGAGTACTTCGAATTAGAGATTCATATCAGTTACTAATAGTTTACAATTATAAATCTCAAACGTTTATTAACGCATGTTTGGCTGACTCATGGTGTCTACATAAAGTCGAAGACATTTGTCACAGGAAATATTCAAGTAATGACATTTCACTGTCTTCATGAGAGTGCATGACAAGTTAAACAGTCATATACTTCCTCTAGTTTAGGAATAATTAAAAGTAATTCTGATTGCAGCTAGAATGTTTGAATAGCGTATTGTCTAACTTACCTTAACAATTAACGTAAATTATCATTATTAATAAATTAAACTTATTATATAGCCAAACAATGTCACCTTGTACAGCATTACTATTTTAAATCTAAATGCATTAATACAAACATTGGTATAAACACAGTCGATAAAATTGTATTAATTGTTCAGTTTATACAAACATTTTTGGCAAAAACGCAACTTGTTCTGCTATCTCGTTAACGTGTATTTATTGACATCAATTTGCAACTTATAATAGAAAATATTACAGGATTGAATCTATTTTACAGTTTGAGTTTTACCGATGATATGGGTTGTGAGTGTCCTTGTATTTATATTTGGTTAAAATGATATAATATATTTTGGATAATGAGAAACAATACTAATAAGCCCTTTTTGAACAACCGATTCGCAAATCTGAATTATTATAATATCCCCATTGTGTTGGTTCCATACTTTGCAGCGTCGAAACACTATCAGTTGATATTGATAGCAACCAAGCCACGCTCAAAGCTTTGAAAGACGGTATTTCTGATAGTAAAACGGGCTGTATGGTGGGTAATCATGAAGAGACCTGTTGTGCCTTTAAGAGGCCTTTCCACATATTTTGGCATGTATTGAAGTTTGTCATCAAATGCTTTATATTGATAAATGTAAACACTGGATCTTAAAACCTCCAGTAAAACAAAACAAGAAAAAAATTAAAAAAAAGAAAATAGTAACCCTTAACTGGGCTCGAACCACTTACCCCTGGAGTAAAGTCTATCGCTTAGACCACTCGGTCATCCGTGCTCATACAATGAGTGCTGTATTTTGATACTTTATATAAGCAAACCTCGTAGTATCAAAAAATATAACGACAACAACAGAACTCTCCAAATTATTCAATCGTTTCGCGTTGCAACGCTTTAAATTTTTCAATTTTTTAAATCGTCAAAATATGCATAGAATGAATATTTTAGAGAATTGTAAATGTTCAGTATTACTGTTTCCTTACAAATATCATAACTACAAGGACAATTTGCGAATCTGAAACAATTTGTTTAATTTTGCCAATTTATCAAGACGTGAAAAGGCCCATTTAAACTATGCATTACTATCTATCAAAATATCTCTCATTTACTAATCTTTTTTATACCAATTTAACGCATAAATTAAATACGATGCATACATTAAATAGTTTGTATTGATACACCCCTATTGTTTCACAACTTCCTGTTTTATTTGTCTTAATGTGTTGAGCAAAATGTCCATGTTGGAGAAATGACTGAAAGAGGAAGTCTATATCAAATATTCAGTGTAGCCTAGCTGTATAACGTAGAAACCTCCTGTTTTATTTGTCTCATGTTTAAGGGGAATTTGTTTATGTTGGATATCTTTCTTAACTATCAACACATTTCATTTACTAGTTTTAAGTGTATCATAGCTTTATATACTCTGGTAACATTCGTTCACGACCGAAATATGCGTTTTTGATATACTACCATAAAAAAGCTTCGTAGTAATTGAACAGACACAAATAGGTAATTTACGTACGTAGAATGAATACGAGACGGGGAAAACGTGACAATACGGTGATGATAATCGGGCAACTTTTACTTTATCGAATATTTATAAAAAAGAAGAATGTTTTCAAAATTAATAAGTGAATGTCATCGAGTCAGATCTGATTATTTGTTCGTAAGACATATGTAACAAAGTTTTGGAAATATTCATTTTAAACGAACACGTTGAACCTCGTTTGAACATCGTTTCCGGACAAGACTAATTGGCCAAATAATGACTTAAGACAAATAGCAATAAACAAATGTATTTTTTTTAAATACATACATAATTTTATCATCGTAATACACGCACAATTACTTTCACATCATATTTAAATATCAACACTAATATAAAAGAAAACTTATCGTTAAAGACCTTTTAAACAAGTCATATGTCTCTGAAAAGTTGTCTCAAAATATTTATATTTAACATAACGATAAAGAAAAAAATTTGCGTCAATGAAAAAGTAAAATATATTTTTTTTATTTGTTTTAAACTGCCAAAATAAAGCATTTTATGTAAGCATTAAAACAATAGTAAAATTTCAAAGCATAACGATTCATCAGCCAGGGATTAAATCATGCCTTCATAATAATATACTATGTAATTGCAAAATCGTGAATTAATTTAAAACACGCTGACATCTTCAGAAAAAATGATCGACTAATGAAAATACTTTTACATGTGCTAACAAGGTATAATTTTTCAGACTTTACATATTGATGAATCTTAACCGTAGACTGCAAAAATGAGTCATGAAACTACACCAATAATAATTAAGTATTTGTAATCAAATCGATCATTCACGGCATTTAGCCTAGTTAAAACATTTTTTTTTATAGTTTTCTCACCCACACATATTTTCAAAATCATCTTCAAGAAACTTCTCTCGGTTTAATCAAGAGCGCACATTTAATAGTTTATATCATTTGCAGAATTGATCTACACACATTGTCCCACGTTGTTTTGAGAACATACTCGCCGTGTTCATATTCAAACAGAATGCGCACATTTGTTCTATACAACACTTGGATAGGCTCTGACAATTCATCTATACTGACACGATCTTTCAGAAGCAATACAATTGGTTTTTTAAGCTGCATTGCAATGTCCAACTCCTGATCACAGAATGCGCTATTTGCAAACCCTTCGCTCAGAACAAGAACTACGACGTGCGATAACCCCATGCACCTGTATATTTCTCGATAGATGTTCCAGCCAACTTTAAACTGTTCATCACCAATGCATACCAAGTCGCGTTCCACACCCACGACTTTCTTGAAAGTCTCATTCATTGGTGCATAAACATTGTTTTTGACAAAGACTTCGTCGGCACTACTGTGAATTAAATACACCGCGAATCCTTCGGCGATTTGCAGCTGGGTGATCGCTTGATTCAGCAAATGTATATATCTCTTGCGCTTTCTTTTATGGTGGCACAAAAACATCGCCACACTTGTAACTAACGAAACAATTGCCACAGACGCTACAGCAACACCGATAATTAGTGGAAGGGCACAGTCACGTTTTAATATATTTAAAACTGCCACCGACAATTGGTCCGTCGTGTGATCTTTGTTAGTGCATTGTAATTTGTCAAAATCTTGGAATCTGTTTCTTTTGCTTAGAACAAAGTTGACGGAATCAAAGTCTGAACATGACATGCAGAGGAGTTTGTTTCCACCGAAGGAAATATTATATAGATTAAGGTCGGTTAAAATATTTCTTGTAGATGCATCTATTGTTGTGAAAAAGTTATACCGCAAATCAAGAAATTCAAGTTTCGCCATATTTGTATTTAAAAAACGTAGATCAGTTAGTCTATTAAAAGCGACATTCAATGTCTGTAAATGCACATTATAAGCAAACATAAGGTTCGGAATGACGGAAATATCGTTATTGTCAAGAAAAATATGTTGCAGATTGTGCAAAGATTCCAATAAGCATTCAAAGTCTGTCTGGTTGTTCATCTGCATCATACCTAGTTTATTATTAGATACTACTAAATCAGTCAGCAATAGAAAGTTTTTAAGTAGTCTAGGATTTATATATTCAAGTCCATTTTCTGAAAGGTCTGTAAATTTTAAAACAATTGGCACTTCTACAACTACATCGGCATCGAGATATTGAACGTTGTTTCTCCTAAAGAAAAATCGCTGAACATTCAATAAAACAGTGGGATCACTGAGTGAAATGGTAACATTGTTTATACGTCTGAAAACTAATGGTACAATCCTCGTTTGGCTGTTTGAACAAAGCTCGTCTGCATAAAAAGTGTCAATATTTTGTATCAATTTTAAAAATCCAGCAGAGCCATAGGTAAATCGCATGTCTTTGACATTTGTAATAGTTCTTAATAAAGGATTGCAGTTTGTATTGGAATCCAACGTTTTCCCATCGATAAAATTTCCCGAGACGTCTATCACCTTCAGGTTCTGAAGGGTTCTGTTTTGAGAAAGTTTCGAATTCGTATGATCAATAACATAAGTGTGTGATATATTTACATACTCAATTGACTTGCCCAAGTCATGATCAGTGTCCAAAATACGCATATCAAACGATGAAATAACGGTGTCACTGAAATCCAGAAATTTAATTGGACGCTTTAGAATCTTCAAGAAACTTTCATTTACGTGAAAATTGTAATCCTCCATTTTTGACGTTCGACGAAGATATAAATGTGACAAATTCGGCAATATTGATTCATTTGCCATTGCCTGAACAAATTCAGTTGACTTCAACATATAACAGTCGTTCAAACTTAGCACTTCTAAGTTTTCAAGAGACCTAAACACACCGTTTTGAAGTTTCAGATACGCAATATGGATGTGCAATTCTTTGAGTCGTTTTATTCCCCAAAAAGAACTATCAGCTAACTCTACTTCGTTCGAATAAAGTTGAAGGTATGTTACATTTTCCCATCCCTTACCAAGGAATGCTTCATGTATTATCATCTTTGATTTGATACAAATAACGTTCACTTGTGTTAGTGAATTCGGAATAGTCACTGGAATCATACCAGAACACGTATAAATCCCATCCTTGCTCGAACAAGTTCCGTTAGTTGGATAAGATGGCGCATCCGAACATGTGTTTTCCTCACATTTTATAATCATGTCGTACACACATGTAATGATCACAAATAGTATTTGTAACTTTATAGCCATAGCGGATTATTTTTGTGTCTAATGTGTTTATACGTGTAGTGTGTGAAAAAGTTTGAAAATTGAAGTTACATGTTAACAATACTGGGCGTTCAGGTATATTCACACTCTATATATCACAACCCAATCTTGAGCGTAGAAAATGAAGCGTATCCACATCATATTAAAGGGACCTTTTCACGTTTTGTTAAATCGACAAAATTGAAAATAATTGGTTTAGATTTGCAAATTTTCGTTGTTGTTATACTATTTGCGAGGAAACAGTTATACTGGGCATTTGCACTGCTATAAAATATCCGGTATATGACGATTTAAAAACCCAATGTTTTGCATTGACCGTTCCACGGCGGTGACCCCACCTTTATTCTTCTACGTGTGTATGTTGTTTCGTATTGTGCTGTTTCATACTGTTTTGGCAATGGGTCACTTGCCTTAAATAAAGGACCAACAAATTACATGTATATATAATAAGAATGCAATACTGCTCCTTCAGCAGGAGTTTCACTTCTTTATACTGAAGATTATTAAGCGTTACAAACTCGAAACGATTGAATAATTCGGAGAGTTCTGTTACTATCGTTATATTGTGTTACATTACGAGGATTGCGTATAAACAGTATACAATGAACCACTCTCTGTATGAGCACGGATGGCCGAGTAGTCATAGTATTATACTTTTTTCTCCAGGGGTCAGTGGTTCGAGCGCAGTTTAGGATTTTTTTGCTTTCTTTATTTATATTCGTGTCGTTTACTAGAGGTATTGAGTTATAATGTTTACATTTATAAAATTAAATCATTTACTGACATACTTCTTTATATGCAACACTCTTTGAAAAGTTCCCTTTAAGACGCAGGGATGGGAATAATTGCAGATTATCTGACCCCGACAATTACGCTGATAACAGTAGTTCAAACTTCAGTGTTATCCAGAGAGCATCAAACGCCCTGTTAAAGTTAAAGCAATGCAATATAATGTGCAAATCTGTCAGTTGCTTTAATCTCGAAATGCAGAATATCAAACGATCTTATAAATGCTATTTGTTGTTTTTACAAACTTTACGCCAAAATAAATACGATACATAAACGGATTAGTTTGTAATACGATACCTGTCTAGTTTTAAAACTTCCTGTTGAAGCGTTATTCGATCTGAACAATGACGCTAACACATAGAAAACGTTTCCGTTGATATTTATTTTGCTCCTTGAATCTTAACACAAATACTTTCAAAAGTCGATCCAAATCCAATAGATAATCCACAAGATACAGGCGAACCCATAAACGGGGCCTCGCCCAGTACAACAAGAAATCGTGCAACTACATTCTTGCCTGTGTGCGTGGTACTCTTTTTTAAATGCAAAAGTGACAGTTTATATACCCATTTAACACTAGAGGCTAGTATGTAATTTAAGGAAAGGTCCAGCCTATTAAGGAAATAGTTTGATTAATAAATGACATTTTTTCCTAAGCAGCTGACAGCATATTCAGTACATGGGGAAGATGGCTGGGTAAATAAACACATCACATGTTATAAGGCCAGGCAACACCATGAAATTGTAAAGTGATTTTCTACTAGCTTTAGGCTATTACGTCACACTGTTCTATTTGTATCTTGTTTTTACAAAATGTATGCATGTGGATACAATAATCTGAAAATAAAGTCGATGTAAATTAATAATTGTAGCACAGGTTTATAACTGTTTGTTATAACTTCCTGTTTTATTTGTCGTATGTTTAAGAGATTTTTATGAAAAAATAGCATGAAGATAAAAGAAATATCAAGTATTAAGTGTAACATAGCTGTATATATATATATATATATATATATATATATATATATATATATATATATATATATATATATATATATATATATATATATATATATATATATATATATATATAAAATATCATATACATGGCTAATTATGGTACACAATTGGTACATAATATGGTATATACCATAACTAGCCATGTAGTAATAGAAGCGATACGAATTGGTAGTTTAGGTAAAAAGGTTGATTACTCGACAGTATCAAAGCGCTGAAGGCACTGAAGTTGTTCGCTATTGCATAATTTAAGACGAAACTCATTTTTAGAAATTTATCACAAGTTTGAAATGAACACACGCCTTTCAAATTTATGTTTGTCACTCTATACAGTTTACTGTGATGACATGTTAGTGAAATGGAAGATAATAAAAGGTAAAATTATTTAATATATTAATAAATCTGTGTTAAATTCATCAATAAAACTCAATAATGTATGTATGTTAATATGTGTAAATATTTTTCCCAAACTGAAAAGTACACATAATTTATTTGTTCGAATCAGGTTGTTCACACTAGTCTTACCCTTTCATAAATTAAACACATGTTTACATTTACTTTTTGAATTTAACCTTCCAGGATTAAACAATTAAAATTTAGGCCTGCAAAATTAACAACTGGCCTGTAAATTATTTCTCCTCGAAGGCCTGTCTGACCTGTAAATTGTGACGGTTATTCGCCATGTCTGCTCTGATCTCGTTAGAGGCTAACTAACAAATGACTTAATGCATAAATTCGCACAGATATAAAACCTCAATACAAATAACTCATGACCGCATGCTTTAACAAGATCACGGAGCGTATATTGACAGGAGTTGAGTCGAGTATTTGACCCTTACTGTAGTACTTTCAATTTTATGCAAAAACTAATCATCCGATTGTATTGCTGTATAAGTTATCTTGCTGTTTATTAAATCCTCTTTAAAACAAAATATAACTTTTAGTATATTTCCGTTGTTATAAATGGATTTATAGCGAGTTAAACACGAGAAATAAACATGTTATGTTTACCCCCGCGCGTTTAACCTTGTCGTAACTTTGTCACGTGACCAGTAGCTATCGATTAGCGTACATCGAAGCGCCGAGGTTATACATTTTGATGTACCCACTAACGTCTTTTTTCTTATTTTACTTTATTTCTCGGCCGATTCTGACAAATTATATATCATTATGTTTTAGAGAAAATAACAACAAAATGTCTCTTTTTTCACTATTGCTTGCTGAACTGGCAACCATCTTTAGAATTTTGGTTACCTTGCTAAAGAATAACAAGCCTATTATCATGTTCATGTTGTGTAATGTGTATCTAATACTTTTTCTATTTTCTTTTTTTTAATTATTGAGTAACAATTTTGCCAACATGACAGACTTTTAATGCAGCATTAAGCCACGTTTTTCCTGACGGGTAGATCACTTAAAACACGTTTTAGGGAACTTTTTTTTAAATTAAAAATAACAATAAATTTTATAACTTCATTTACCAGCACTTTAATAAAACGGGTCATAGCGTAACAAATATTTCAATTCAACCTGTGGAGCAACTTATTTTTAATAATAGTACTTCAAATCAGTGCCAATTAAAAGCAATGTGCATGTCAGAATTTGAATGGATTAAACGTTTGCAATCAGCTTACCCATTTGGATTAAATGATAATATTCTAAATAATGGAACAATTTCTAAAAATAAATTGATTAATTCATTTTCTCTGTTTAGTAAACGTCTAAGAAGTAAACGTTCACATGGCATTAGGAAAAATGGTAACTTAGGGCGTAAATTAAAACGTCTGCTTTCTTTAAATGATTGCTACACATTATTACAAAATGGGGGTAAACATAAATTACTAAGTGCACTTTGCTCTCTTTCTGTTTCTTCGTTGGCGCATATTGATAAGGAATGTAAACTTATTTTACTTCAATCTGACCCTCTATATGAATGTGCTTGTATTATTGAATCTTTCACTGACTACTATCTTAAACCTTTTATTGAAAATGTACTTAACAAAACTAGAAATCGTATCAAAATTGAGTTTTGTAACAAAGGTCTTGATTTAATTGACCTTCCTAAAATATTGAATGATAAAAATGTGCGTCGGTTGATTCCCCCTTATTTCCGCAATACTAAATCACCACTTATTTGCTACAAATATAGTAAACCTGTAAGAAGTATCGTTTTTAATTATAATTCTGTTTGCACAGATATAAATGTAATAAGAAATTGTCCTACACTCTGTCTGCGCATCTCTCAGTGAGGTCAGGAGATTCATAAAATAAACCAATTGAATTATGCAGCAATATGGTATCTTTTCAACTTAAAAATAACGCCACCACTCAATGAATGTGAAGGTCTTCTAAGAATAGAATTCTATAAATTTGACTACAAATTGATTTCATCAGTGATTGTTGAAATGTTACTTTTCAAAATAATTCTAATATTGAAAAAGAAAAGGAAAAAAATCCATCTGGAAGCGAAATTACACTAATGACGAGGACGTAAATCACTAAATAAACGTGCTCATTTATGAGTAATCATCATAAGAAAAAACCCCAGAGCGTTGTAAACGCGAAACGAATGCATTATACGGAGTGCTTTTGTTGTTTTTGTTATTTTTTTGCCACTACCTGGATGGTTTATATTAGGTATAAACTGCTAAAATAAATGATATAGTCTGGATGATCAAGTGTATGAGGCCACATGTTTTAAATCTAACGTTCAGTGGTTCACGTCTATGTGATGTTTTAATTGTTCGTGTCTTATCTTTGTATCATTCTTTTCTTCTATTTGATTGGAGATCTTTACAAAAAAATGATTTTATAGCGAACAGCATCGCCTCTGACCAGACTGCGCAAATGCACATGGTGGGCTTAAGATACGCTGGCCGAAACGCATAAGACCCATGCGAAACGCGGCTATGAGATTTTGATTCAAAAGTGTCGAAAGAAAACTGCGTGTAAATCAAATATTAGCATTCGATATATTTCAATGGTGAAGAAATACACTCATAATTAGGCATTCGATGACACATATGATGTGCATTCCCGTGGTATAATTTTTATCTACTTACACTAATGTGTGGTGTGACAATGATAATACAAATTTCATGCGGTGATTATGCGACATACAAGTGAAAAAATAACACAATAGTTAAAATTTTGTTTTCAATTTAATTTTTTAGAAAAGTAAATTGCAAACTTTATTTCAAAGTAAGCATTTACGCAGACTGCCTTTTAAAAGATATTTCTTGTTATATTTAGTGTTTTTTTATTCGGTTTAAGCGATTATCAAGCATGTTTGTGGTTGTATATAGTATACATGTAGTAATTGGTGGACTCATGTTCAACGCTTTATAAATTGAGAACTGTGAATATAAACAAGCTTAACCTTTTACTATTGCATTGGTAGCACCCGTAAATAAAAAAGATCGTTGCTATCTTTTGCGAACAAAAGAACGTTTCACAGAAATATCAAATTTAACCCCGCTGTAGTACATGTAGCATGCACTATAAAAGAGGTTGCAAAACATCCCAATAGACTTGTTTATCAGCAAAAGAGTAATTTTCCCGCATCTATGAATAGCCTCAGATGCGGCAGATGCGGTGGTTATCGTTCTTAGCGTAGTTAATAGCAGACTGACTTGAAACGCGTAGTACTAACCTTAATTGTTCGCTTACAAATGGATTGTACTTATTGATTACTCTTAGGATCTCACCATAGTCAGCATAATCATATTTAAGGGATTTTTAGCAATGGCAGAGCACATTAACACATTAAAATAACTCAGGATGATTAAAACATAAAATATAAATAATATACAAACAACATATCTACAATAATCAAGAATTATGTTTACGATATCTTTCTGACGATTGAATACTTGCCTTAGATAATATAAGAGTTTCACTTTGGACGAGTTTGTGCGACTTTCGTATGAGATAATTACTATATCATATAAGCAGATGTAGTTGACAAGTCTCCCAAACTCGCCGAAACCCCGTTTTAGGTCGAAGAACGATAATGTGCAGCAAAACGCTACGACAAAGGAAAACATGTCTACGGATTGTGTTCGAAAGTGGGCGAGATTCTTTCGACATGTCTCCGACAGGTGTATGGGAAGAAGAAGAAATAAACGGCATAATTTTAAGATTACAATTTTCTTAAGAATCAGATTTTAAAACGATAGCAAAAAGATGGCTGCAAAAAACGCTTGAAAAGAAATTGCATGTTGACATTTATATTTAATATATTGAATTCCCTTTGTCTACTTTTATTGGGTGTTTGGGTGAGAATATAACGAAGATAAAATACGTGGACCTGCTTAACAAGTTATTACGTCCATTATAAATATCCACTGACTGCGTATAGAAAAACAACATAAATTCATTCCGTGATTCCATTAATGTTAATTTAATAAACCATCAGGTCTCATGTGCAATTGTTGATATTTGATTTACGATCCAATTGTTAGGTTGCCCATTATGATTTAACCTTCACGAAACGATAGCACTATAGCAGGTGAATAGGCTTGTCCGTATATGGTTTGGTAATACATCCCAATTGACATAGCATTCTTCGTTAAACAATAAGGTTAATAAGCATTTTCTTATATAAACCCAAACAATGTAATCTATAATGGTCATTTGTATTACACTTATGATTCAGTGTTATTTGATCCGACTCAATGTCTGAACTTCCTGTTACAATTCACGTTTAAGTTAAATATAATTATCTAAAACGGATTTGTCGTTTCACAGTGTTCGATGTCATATGAAACAACGCACAACCAACCTTTGAGCAGGCACTTAATTGCAGTGTTGCGTATCAAAATGTCTTAGAACTATATTGTATTAATGAAGTTCCTTGAAATATTGAAAGCCCGAAATCATATATTGATATCTGATTCATATGTGTTTTAAAGGTGATCAGCCAATAGCGAACTCTATGCCTCGAACATATACGGTCTTAACGCTCTGCATTTTTAGATGATTTTTGTATTGCGTCTTATGTTTTTCTTATCTTTGAAATCCGGATTTGTAACCGTAACAAACAAAATAAAAACGCCTTCGTTAAAAAAAATCAAAGTACTGACAGTACTGGTGTGACGATGCTTTTGAAGAGGATGGATATAAAAGCATCAATTTAAGTTTATCTACATCACCACAATTGTGTATGTGGGTACAAAAATTTTGGGTACGAAAAAGAAATGGGCATGAAAATTTTGGGTACAAAAATTACGCCAAAAAAATGGGTACGAAAAAAAATTGGTTACGAAAAAAAATTGGGTACGAAAAAAAATTGGGTACGAAAAAATGTTGGTTACGAAAAAAAAAATTGTGTACGAAAAAAACGACTTGAATACGTGAGTTCGCCCATGAACACATGGTAAGGTTAACTAAATCTCCGCGATGTGACCTTATATGTGTTTAAAACAGAAAACAATATCCAACAAACGAATGAGAGCACGCATAAGACTTTCTACACTCATGATTGCGTTAAACGTGAATAATACACGTTTTCATTCGGAATTTAAGTACAGAAGTACGGCAAATGTCAAATACAATACAGAAAATGCATAGTTGTTTCATTGATCCATATAATGGATTGAATATAACTGATTTAAAATTAACGTTTTCAGAATATTGTTAAATCTTTTCCCCAGAATATGCTATGCTATTTATAGCTGAGCTTTCTTTATCCTTATCAATGATAATCAGCGGGGTTTGCCGATTAGAAAAATAATTGCGAGAAAATATCGCGCAAAACAGTACGTCAACTTCTTCCTGGTTTTTCTCTGAAATTACGTCAGCGCCAAATGGGTCAAAATCGCTTGTATAATTATAATTTATAAAAGGAATAGCCGACAACAACTGATTTAGCATTTCCCTGGTACGGTATAAAAATCGAGCTATCTCAATCGGACTGGCTCGGTCTTTTACATAGGTCGCCATTGTTATGAATTTGTTCATGGTATGATAACTTAGACGAGCCGCTTCGCAGCATCGTCAACAAATAGAGGATATTTGTTCATGTCAGTGATCATAGAAAATTAATATTTGCACTCGTGGCTGCGCCACTCGTGAAAATATATTTTCTATGATCACTCGTGAAATAACAAACAATCTTACACCGACATGAACAAATTTTTTGTTTCTTTTATGCCCCTTTTTCAAGAAAATAATTATTAATAATTTTCCTTTCGCTGAAAAGTTACCCTCTCTCCCGTGGCGTGCCTCAATACATTGAAATGACGTCATTTTGTTGATGACAAAATGACGTCTTTATTCCTGGGAAATTCTTCAGTTAAAACGCGATTAAACATATTTGTCAAATATTTATTAATTTATAAAAAAAATGTTTTAAAAAACTTATTAAACATATACAGTGTGTATTTCAATATAAATTAAAATGAAAGTTAAAAATAAAATGTGTCGAAAAATGCGAAATAAGCCAGATATTTAATTCTGAAATCGAAAATATCTGTACAGTCGAATTCGCCAGCTTGTAAATCATGCACGTACGATGTGAATCTAAATTTAGTTTAACGGTTCATTTTAAATTCCTGTAACGATATCTATCCATACGACACACGGACACTAACTGAAAAGACGAATGCTTCGGCTATTGTAGGAAAATATGTACGAAATATCGTCGTCACAATTGGCTCGGGGCGCTAATTTGTCTTTGCTGCATTTTACTTAATTCGTTTTCAATGTATAATTTTTCATGCCTTTTTGTGTCATTGTAACATTTTTTATCAATATATTACAATTTAACACATATACCAAATCGTATAATCTCGCTTTAAACTCTTTTACAATGTTACAAATAAACGGTAAAAAAGCATAAAATCAAAAGAAGGTGTTGGATCCGGTGGAATATCGATTGTATTTTACTCGTGATCATAGAAAAAATATAAACAAGGGTATAAACAAGGGACGTACATCTAAATATGATAATCTAAAAATAGAAAAAGAAATTCCGAAAATGTGTTCTTTTCACCGGTAACTGCTGTTATTTCACTGCAGAAATGTCATATATTATCATTAGGTATAAAAGAAACTGATATAAGCCAACACTAGAGCAACAAAAATCACGACTACTTCTTGCAGCTTAGCCATATCAGTCTCAACAGTATTGTCAATTGCACGTATGTTTGTGTCAGCAATTGGTATTGGAAACCATCTTATTAAGGTGTATTCAATAACTAAGATGACATTTAGTGTATATGTTTTTTAACTATTAAATTATTCACATTATAGTCTTAGACGAGGCAGTTGCCGAGATAAATACGTTATATTATACGTAGCCCCGTTCCTCGTATACCAATAGCTCTTATAAAAATATTGTCAATGTTCCATTATTGATTTTAATAAACTATTTGTGTTCGAATCTTGTACCATTTCTCATTTTAAATGTTTTATTTCGCGCAATCAATAGTATTTATTAATTACTGTTTTCACCAAATATGGAGTTAAGCGAATATTTTGTGTCGTGTAAGGATGTTAAGAAAGTATCTAACAAGCGGATTTTTTCTCAATACCGGTTTATCTTTGGATCACTGTATAATAAAATGCTGTTTAAATATCAACTAAACCGTTTTCAACAAATAAAAAAGCTTTTAGTTTAAGAAAAGGTAAGAGCAACCTGTTCGCTGTTTCTTCTCACTGTATTTAGCATACGGTGTCCCTTATGTGAGATAGCAATGCAAACGTAAAGTTTATGTTATGTAGAGTATTGGTAACCCATAATATAATGGACATATGCCTGTATGGAATATTACGATTGTTTTCACACTGTCGACATACTTCTTTTGAAGCAGTAATGACTGCTACCCCGATACCGGGTGCATATTGGAGACAGGAAAAATGCATTAGAGTGACTTTAAATAGTATACGGTACTATATAGTTGATTGATATCGTTTGGAGAAAAACAACGATTGTACTACTAGGTCTAAAAAAATTTACCTGAAACTATAATAACGTTTATATATATATATATATATATATATATATATATATATATATATATATATATATATATATATATATATATATATATATATATTTGATCGCTTTGCTCGTTAAGAACAAAGTAGAAGCTTGTAAATATGGACCCTTCTTGTTAGGCGCCTTACGGAATATCCAAACTTTCCAAAGATGCTTTGAGGTTTAACATTAATACATGTCATACCTTTATTTCTATTTCCTTGTACATTTGCAAGCGTCTGATCAAAGTAGTATTCAGATAAAAAAGGTAGTCGCATTCGCATTATACAAAAATAGGAATGACGTTGGTTTCTCTCGTTTTAAACATTTTTTAAACATAATTAGTACATGTACTATATTGTCATTTTCATGATTTTTACCTTGTACATTATTTAACAATTGATGTCTGCTTGGAGATTTGAACTGCTTTTATACTTTGATCTTAACATGTGATGAATTATTTTAGCGTAGCCGCAACCTTAAGGTCAAAATGAGTGGTAATAATGAATCACTTACCTTGTAACTGTTACCCTGCTTGACAGTGGCATCATATTAAATAATTATTTGTCAACTTGGACGGTCATCGACGGCACTACAAGAGTTTTGCAATCGTTGCTTTTTTCAACCGAACGATCTATTTAATGCAGATTTTGTATCCGTACCATAACGAATATATAAATTGTTGTCTTACACGTTTTATGTAAAATAGTCTATACGTCGACTACGTTGACAACACAACTCTTCTGAGTAATTGTCTTCGAGGAATGTAAAAATCTATTGTCTTTGTTTTTCAATTGAGAATACATTAGCTTCAAAATGACTTAGTTGTTTATGAAATCATTGTTGATAATGTTATTTAAAAAATACTTTAAGACCCTGCTTTTCCAAAATTAACATGTTAGCCACTTAGATTGTTGTTATGTTTGAAAAATGATAAGTAAAAGGGAAGCCTTATTGCAGAAAAGATAGTTTTACCAAAAAGGTATAATTCATTCTTCAATATTTGATTAATATGTAAGCTTATCAATAAAACTTCGTTATTTTGAAAATAAATAAATGTTTTGGTAGGAGGGGGTTAAATGATAATGGATGAAGCAAAGTGTAAGTAAATACCGAGTTTCCAAAAACATAGGTAAATGACAGCATCTGTGGTCATGACACATTTTTAAGGTAAAGTCTTATAATTTACAAAAAAACTATGTTTTTTTTTATAAAGACATATTTCGCATCGGGTCATTCTGACAATAATTGTATAACGCATATGTGTATGCATACAATGCATTCTGCATAAATTAAACCTCCGACTAAGACAGAGGAAATTGAAGACTACATCAAGCATTAAACGATTGGTTATTGGCGTGGCTCAAAATGAATAAGTTCTCACCGATGCGCTTTTCCACTTTGAACAGGCGTTAGCTTTCGCCTAAAGCCTTCAAATATTAGAAACACTACAATTACAGCCCAAAAACGCAAAGGTGTGATGATAATTAAACCTTAGTACGATTTTGATAACGCGACATTAAGATACTGATAACGCGACGGTATGATTATGATAACGCGACGGTATGATTATGATAACGCGACGGTATGATTATGATAACGCGACGTTATGACAAGAAAACATTAAGAAAATGATTAAATGATAGTAAGATGGCGATTACGCGACTGTACGAAAGTGATGAGATGAAAGTACGATGGTGATAATTTGACGATGTAATATGATGATAACATGTCAAACGATGGTAATAAATCAACCGCTCGATGATTATAGCATGACAGTCCGATTGTGATACCGCAACATAACGTCGCTAATAACGCGAAAGTGTAATTATGGCTACAGGTCAATACGATCACCACCATACAGAAACTACAGGTCTTCATCAACACCTGCCTCAGACAGGCCAGACAAGATCTCTAACGAAGAATTATGGGGAAGAACAAAGCAGTAGCCAGTTGAAGAAGACAAACCGTTCGCAAGCCTGGATCCAATACGACAAGGCAATCTCTCACATAGAACCCCAAAGGAAAAAGGCAGAGAGCCGGCCTAGAATAACCTGGCGCCGGGACCAGATTGCAGATGCTAAGCAGATGGAACAAACATTGGGGCAGCTGGAGATACTCGCCCAGAACCGAGACGCCTGGAGAAAGCTGTTTGGCGGCCCAGATGGGGCAACAGGCAAAGATGTGTTGACGATGATCTTAAAATTACAGTATGAATGTGATAACGCGACAGTGCGACAGCACGACACTGATAACACAAAAGAGAAGAAAATATGATAACGATAACCTTACAAAATGAATTCATATAGCGCCACTACGACCACGATAGCGCGAAAATCTGATTGTACTGACGGAACAATACGACATGACAGTAATACGATGATAACGCGACTGTCTGATGATAATAATCCGCACAGTACGATGCTTAGGACGCGGTAGTCTGCTCATTATACCGCGGCAAGTGGAGAATGATATCTGACGCGACAGCACGACAATAAAAAGAAATAAAACCCGAAAGTATGCTCATCATAACGAGACTAATTGATGGTGATATCTAACGCGAAAGCACGATTATGAAAACGCAATAACACCAAAGCATAATACCACGATGGTACGACACTACCATGAAGATGACATGAAATAAGTTCGCATTATCATCAATTTAACATCATACTGTAAGCACCCAGGGGTGTCTCTAGGTCGAGCGGGTCCTTGGGTCGGGATGTACTCATTACACATGAACAGCTTTAACGCTTCATTGATTTTATTGCGTGCATGTCATTTCAATACTCCTTAATAGTTAATAAATGTCGTAAAACGTATCCATGTTGCAAAGTAGTCGCGTATATGATGTTCAAAGTTGTCAATGGGGCCAGTTGCATTGGTTGAAATTTAAATAAACATACAAGAATATTATTACTACTAAACATATGTATTAACATTGAAACTTCTGGTTGAGTTCATGTTGTATGCTGAAACAGCGAACAGGTTTGTAAATCAGCGTTTTTCATAGATAACAAAAACATTAAAATAACTACACAAAACATTTCCCAGTTATAAAGACTTTTAAAAGTTTGAGGTGTCTAAAGCTCTCCAGCATTACGCCACACAACCTGCAAAATAGTGCTGCATAGGTGTGACTTTAACGGACTTAAAAATGATTCAATTGACATTTTATGCTAAATTATTATAATAATTCCGATGTGGAGACACATATTACAAGTATCATAACTTCAGCTATGACATATACAAATGTCAATATAAACAATATATTCCTACGTCATATATAAAGAATGCAAATGGCGTTCAGATTCAAAATCTTAAGCGCCAGCCTAAGATGCCGGAACAATAAAATCTCATATTAAACAATGGATGGCTTCATTAAATATAAGCTGGATCCACATGAAAAACACCAAAGAAATGGATAACTAGAGGAAAGCTATGCTTAATATACTGTAAGTACTATTCAATTATGACAAAATCTCTTGTAATATAATTGGGACAGTACTAAGTTCGGACAGGTCCACCCAGGCGATTACAATACTATTGCGGTTGTGTTGTATTACTGTCGCTTTAAAATTGTCATCCTTATGCAAATGGGATTTTGTCTATTATAACTGTGTGTCTTGTTGTTATAAGTTGGTCGCTCACAATTGTGGCCGTAGCAAGAATTTACAAGGATTCACTAATCACAAACAATCGAGGGTTGAGTGCAGACTGTTTTCAACATTTCTGTAATATATACAGTAGTTTCCCACTCAATCCGCCTTTGCGCAGATGAGTTCCGTTCACAATGAACTGAGATTGTGTAAGTTTTACATTTTTATGAAAAATAACATATAAAGATGATTTCATTTATAACTTATATTTCGACCTAGGCCAATAAAACACTCAACGGAAACAAAAACGCTTGCGTAATGGCGAAGAAAAATACATTTAAGAAAAGTAGCTCGATTCGAAACGCCATAATCGCGTGCTCATGGTGTGAAATAAGTATGTTATCGCACCGTTTTTTTTATACGCGGGAAGAAGTGACGTTTTGAAATTATAAATGATATTGCAAACATATGAATCGTTATAATAAAAAAGTTGATAAGAACATAATAAGCTTGAAACAATTTTAAAGGGGCATTTTCACAGATTTTGGCATGTATTGAAGTTTGTCATTAAATGCTTTATATTGATAAATGTAAGGATTGGATCAAAAAAGCTTGAGTAAAAATCAAGAATAAAGTAAAAGAAAGAAAGAAGTGCCCCTCGACTGGGTTCGAACCTCTGAACCCTGGCGTAAAAGTCTAGCGCTTAGACCACTCGGCCATCTGTGCGCATACTATGATTGTTTTATTTTATACATTATATTATCAATCCTCGTAGTGTCACACAATTTAAGGACAGCAACAAAACTCTCCAAATTATTAAATCGTTGCGCGTTGCAAAGCTTTTTATATTTTAGGTTTTAAATGTCAAATGATGCACATAATGGATATGTTAGAGCATGGTAAATGTTCAATATTACTGTTTTGAAACAAATATCATAAATACAACGAATATTTGCGAATCTAAAACATTTTTTTTTATTTTGTCAATTTACCAAAACGTGAAAAGATTACTTTAAAATACAAATGCAGTCTTTTTGATTTATGTGCAGAATAAAAATAAAAGTAAGCAATTGCAGAGATAAATAGTAAACATGTTCTGTGATAAGACCTTCCATTCATTAAAGGATTATTCCATTGACCAGTCAAATCGAAATAGAATTTGACATATGCTGATGATTTTTAAAACTTCTTTATAGATTCTACTTGATTTGTATGCATGCATGCGACTTTTTATGTTTTAAAACTATTCATCTGATTTTGAATTTTAATAATAATTTCAGGCTATAATTATGAGAGGTAAACTCAAACTACTAAATTCCATTCACTTTCATATGTATTAAAGGCGCGTTACGCTTTTAATCATGAAACTCCCTACGTGGATATTAGAGGTTTATAAGGAATATGTTAACTACAGTTTATGGAGATAACTCACCTTGTGCAAACAAATTTTACACGGAATTAATATTGTTGTTTTTTTAATTGTATCTTCATTTAATTTATTTTTCAAAGTTGAATATTTTTTCCATATATACAATATTATATACAAAACGAAGGTCACCCTCGTATATGAGATGATAAACACTCAAAAAAGCATCTAATAGTTTTACAGTAAGTAATGTGACATATCACACGTTATTCAGCAAATCGGTATACACAATACAATTTTAAAAACTAATTTGCCACAGATACAAATCGACAAAGGGAACATAGAAAACAAGATGGTGAAAAGGACTAAACTCATTTTTAACATTATAGGAAAATTAGACAACTGCATAAAAAAGAAAAGTAAAAGAAAGCTATTGACTACAACCCCATCACCTGTGAAGGGTTTGCTAAGGACCGATACAAATGGGGACGTGCTGGCTCGTTTTATTGCAGGTGGGAGAGGGGAGGATCAGCTTGCCAACGACAAGCGCAGCAGCATAAAGGGCAGACAGCTGCGGCCGGGTACCGACTCGTCCTTTATATATGTAAGGTGCGACACAGACAGCCAATACTAATTGTGACATCTTCAAGGGACGCAAGTCTATTGTCCCTCGAGACTAACGGACGCCAAAAACTACTTTTTTTCTTAAATAATATATTTAACAAAATCCTTTCACATTACTTTTGCCAACAAAACTCACACAATTTAAGCGTTTAAGAGTGTTGTTGTAATTCAAAAACAACTAACAAACCGGACTGTTATTTGTTGAACAATACTTCGATGACAACGTTACATGTAAATCAGACATTGCTATATTGTGTTGTGTTCGAAGTCTGTTGTTATGGTGTAGAATCGTTATCATCAAAATCTTCTCGTTATATCATTAACCTAATCCTCACATCATTATAATAAACCGCATAACAGAATCATTATCAACAACATCAACGACACCTAGGAGATTATCGACACCATTATATGCATTGTCATTTTCATCAAGCTTTTTTGTAATAATCATTTTTCCGGCATCATATTATTACCATGTGTTATTACCATTTCACAATACATACAAAATCGCTATAAGAGTTTTCACATGTATCTCGAGTTTCAATGCAATAATTTTTACAAGTCTATTCCATATCAAATACAACGTGTATTATCCGATTATTGCAATATTGATATAAACATATTTATGAAACAAAAAAGCCGATGTTTATGCTAATGTTCATTTTGATAATCATGATGACGGTGACGAGATAGTTTCGAGATGAGAAATTTTATGATAATAACAATAACAGTGATAGTTATGTTGATGATGAAAAAGATGTGGACTTCTTATTACTAAGATTATTATGACGGTAACAATCATAATGATAATGGAACTGTTGAAATGAGAATAAACTACACACAATCAAGATTCGTTAAGTTGGTCTTTAGAGCCGAGGTTGGGTTGACAACAAAGTGCGAAACTGCAGTGTCCTCAGTTTTCACAATAACGAACACCTGCAGGTCATAAAGCGCAATGATTAATACAAGCTACATGTTTATGCTACATTTACGATAACACCTTGTTCGGTAATGAACGAACAATCGCAAATATTGATTTTTATATTTATGCAACAGTGGATTATTGGTTTCGATTATAATATATGATTCCTTTTTTTCCGCATGAAACGCTTTCAATACAAAACAAGAAACAAAGAGATCAGGAAGTTTGAAAAATGTCATTTACATTTGATTTACTCGTTCATTTAAACAATTGAATGTCGAGGGTGTAGCATGCCGAAAAGCGAATATTTATACAAAAAGCCGAAAAAGTTTGTTTTAGCTATTGTTTATAATACATATATATAAGCGTAATATATTTACGTTTTTAAATTATGTAATAATTAATACAAAGGCAACATAAAAGCAATACCTAAAATGGTTTACACACTCTTCCAAATACGCTCAACATCAACTCGTTCACGTTAACAAAGTCGCCGTGAGGGTCCTTCATCTGTGAACGTGAAGAGTCCTTTGATTTGTGGGTCGCCTTTGATTATCGTCAGTCGTCCATAGACGATCTCTTATTCGTCGAGTTCTGTTAATGGTTTATGCATCTATATAACGACCACTTGAGACGTAGATATTTGAGTGGAACATGCATAAATGTAAGCGCATCGGGGAACTGTTCATTTAAAAATATAACGACTAATACACCAGTCAATTAAAAGTAGATTGAATCCAAAATTAAATTGCAACATAAAGTGAGGGGTTGCGACTTGAACTGTTTGAGAACCCTAATTTGTTTTACTTGACATGCGCTGAAAACGGATAATAATAACGGTGTTTATTACAAAACTCAAGCTTACTGACCGTTAATAGCAGAAGCGTAAAATTTGACTTTTGTTTATCAGATATATACGACTTGTAAACAGCATTTATCTGTTTGGAAACAATGAAGCTGCTTATATATTTACTTATTATTTTGCACGAAAACGTGTTTGTTTTCGTTTGTGCTGGAAACGATGAGAACTATTTGTGTCCAGAAATTCCGACTCTTTCTTCTAACTTTAATTGTGGAAATGAGAATGGCACTTACACGTGTTCGGAGAGTATTCCTGCTGAATTGCCGTCAAACGCGACAGAGTAGAGCTAGATTGTATTAACGCGACGTTAATTACAAATACAACATTCCGCAGAGGAGGTTGGGATAGAATCACCTCTCTTAGGCTTCTGTCGAATTCGGCATCAGCAAGCCACCTAAGTGGAGGGATATTCACTGGTTTGAAGAACCTGACAGAACTGCATATTAACATAGTTTCACTGACAAAATTAGATGAAGGAGTATTTGATGGTTTGGAAAAATTAACGACTCTAAATTTAAACGATTGTTGGCGGCTCGATTTTAATAACTTTCTTGACATTATGTCCAATGAAGATGTTTTGCCATACCTGGATTCTTTATCTCTAAGAAAGACATCATCCGATAACAATTATTATGTTATACTGGGGGAACAATTCTGGAAAATATTCAAACGTCCTGTGACGTCCTTAGACATTAGCGAAATGAAAGTAAACTGGTATGATTTCCGGTTCTTGGATACCGATGAAAGCTTATGCCGAAGGCTTGAAAAGCTTAATATGTCCAGAATTTCCTTGTTTAATGAACAAAAAAGCTTCACATCAACAACTAGAGCGATGCAAAATTTAAAGGCAGTAGACTTATCTGGAATTTTCATGTACAATCAGGGCCACGGGACAAATGCGCTCTTTTTTTGTAGTTCAAATACGCGATTTATAATAAATAGGCATGACGTGTTTAAAACTTTAAATACTACAGGATTGGTAAAATTATTTGAAAATATCGACACTCTTTTTATGGACCAGCTATGTGGGGATACAGAAAAACCATTTATTTTACAACATATAAACATTTCGTACTGGTCTTACGCAGGCCAGAAGGTTTTGCCAAACCTAAAATGGCCTTACTTCAGGAAAAATAACATCAGAGTGTTAGATGCGGAAGTGCGTTTTGACACCCAATACAATCTTACGTTAATGGATTTTACTGACAACGGACTGGAATATATACATCCTGAATTATTTCAAAATGTTCCCTTCTTAAACTATTTGATACTATCCTATAATAGGTTAGGTCAAATGCAGTTGAACAATGAATCGGATTTTGCTGGACTGTTTAGGTCATTACATTACCTAGAGCATATTAAGTTAGATAATAACGGGATAAATGATATTTCACCACTTACATTTGCTGAAAATAAAAGATTAGTAACGCTTGATTTAGCGTCAAATATGATCACTGATGTAAGCTGTTGTTTGAACGAGGTTCCAAGTTTGAGGCAATTAAACCTAAGGAACAATCGGATTAAAATTATTCAATTGTCTACAATAGACTATTTGATAAATTTTCCTTTAGTAGAATTGACAATGAGTGGAAATATATTGACTTGTCAAAAATGTTCTGACTACACATCTGTCCAAAGCCTTTTAAAAGGTAAAACATTAATCGCAGATTTTGATGAATTGCGTTGTGAAACACAGAAACACGTCCAGGTAGAAATAACAAACGATCTGCTCACGTCGCTGAGATTTGACTGTGACCGTACAACAATTATTGGTGCTACGGTGGCAAGCACGGTAGCTGTTGTTTCAGCATTGTGTGTTGGAATAAATGTTTTGCGTAACAAAAGGAAACTTCAGAAAAGAGAAGATCGCATGGCTAGAGTTGTGACCAACTTAAACCGAGGCAATGGTTTCGCGGTGTATTTGATTTATAGCAGCGTTGACGAGGTTTTTGTTCGGAGTGCAGTTTACTCGCCTTTAAATGAGAAGCTTAAGAAATTGGTTGGTGTGGAACGGGACTTGGTGTGCATTGGTGACGAACAGTTTCGAGTTGGTTGGAATATCTATCGAGAAATATACAAATGCATGGAACGCTCTCACGTAGCGGTTGTAGTCCTTAGCGAAGGGTTCGCTAACAGTGTTTTCTGTGATCAGGAGATGGATATTGCAATGCAGCTTAAAAAGCCAGTAATATTGCTGTTGAAGGGAGATGTTGACATAAACCAATACTCAGAACACATTCAACTTTTGAATCGAACGAATGTGCGTATTTTGTTCGGATACGAAGATAATGAACTGGTCCTGAAAACAACGTGGGATAAAGTGTGCGAATCTTTCCTGCAAATGGGATAAAAAAATAGCATTCCAATTATTGTGAATTGAACAAAAGACACTTGTCAGGGTAACAAAATTCTGTGGTCGGATCCTATTTGCAATATTTACAATTCGTGTTAGCAAACATTTTTCTGAGAACATACATGCTACTGTTATACGAGCGCACATACAGATTTTATAATATTCGTTCTAACAAAAATAAATGAAAGAAATATGGTTTGAGAATATTGGAGAGAAGATGGTCTTAAAGAAGAAAGTGATAGGTAGTCTAGGTTCAGTTGAGTGTATAAAAATTATGATTTGCGTGGTTATACGGCTGTATTTTATAATAATTTGCTCCTTTTTTGCTTAAATAATTTATATGTGTGTTTGATGCGTGGAATATGTGCCTTTAATTTAGCATATGGGTTAAAAGTAAATAATATACTGTCGAAGTCATAGGGCGAAGCTTTCGTATTTATATTTAAAGATAACGTATTTGACCAAAAAAAAATTCAATTTAAATTTCGCACGTGTGTTCATTTAAGATAACAAAGGGAGTTTAGTTCAAAATAAAGGTATGTGTTATTTTCCTAACTAAATTTGTTTGAAATCATAATTGTTACTTGCTGTTTGAAATCATAATTGTTACTTGCCACCAGAAATGTTGGACGTCATTGCATTCCCGAAACAAGAGTTTTGTAGAATGTCTACTTGCCGAACAGAAATTGTACATGCTCGACTCTACAAGTTTACACTTTAACATATATTCCTTATTAGGTATAATGGGCAAGATGCATTTAACTGGACAGTTCTTAGTTAAGCATCAGCAGTAAGTGATGGGCCTTGACAGAAAAGTTGGGTGTTGTCGCGTGTGTTTGTGTTGAGTAGTGCGTTCCATCTTTTCAATACATTTTATTTTTGTAATTTTAAATGATTAAAGTAGACGATTGCAAGCTATTTTGCATATTTGAGTTTTCACTGAAAGTATTCTGGTTTATTATATGATACATGTCCGAGTAAAAAAGATTGTTTCCATTGTACTTGGATGCTCTTTACGAATGAGTAAAAATTTAAAATATACTTGTTGTTAATATCATATCATTCTTGTGAGTTTTTTTTTTAATGAATACAAAAGTGTTATTTCATAACTGTTAAACATGTTCTACAAATTGCATTCCATAATATTCAATTCGTTAACATAGAACTTTAAATTGTAACATTATATATGCGAATTGTTCCATATTAGTTGTTTTAAAATGGTAACTATATTTGCGTTATATGTTGTTTTATACCAGGCTTCTATACTTTGTTGAAAAACGTATTGACGGTATTTTTGTTTTTCAATATTTACTCGATTCATGCTGCCTTGCCGTGTAAGCCTCGGATTATGTAATTGTATGATTTTTTCATGAATGAACCACTTGACCCAGTTGCTTAAAATGTATAATAAGATTATTCAATATCGAGCATTTTTAATTCGCCTTCTTTATAGTTTTAGTTTTAATCATTGCAATTTTGTCTGGTGTTTCGTTTCAATGAAAATTGAAAACTTTGTTTGAAGTCGTTTTACATAATGTGGTGGTGGGTTTTGGAGAACTGTAAGGGGATACACAAGCTTTAAGAATGCAAATGTTGAGTACTCGGATTTTACCTATCAATGAAAGAGTTTTAATCTAAACGTTAAGAGAATTATTGATTTGTGGATTTTTGTTAATAACATTACTTGATAAATTCCATTTCGGATTATTACAGTGCTTTATACCTAACTATGTCGCGTGGGTTGTGTTTCAATTTGTTTAATTGTTTTCATTTTTGAAAAATTCAATATTAGTAACCCTTTATGATCATAATTGCAAAATTGTACAAATTTTACTATTGAGTGTTATACCGAATATTTTTTCCAATGATATTCAAAGTTAAAATAAGTTTTTCAAAACTTTGCTGTGAACCATTATTCAAAATACAACCAATATCAACAAAAAGTGTCTGTTTTGTTTCTATATTTCCAAATTGTTCACCGCGTTTGTTCTGATCATTATGTTTTTCGATATGTACAGTTAAAATAGATAACGTGATAAAGGAAAGCCTTACCGAACACCACTTTTAATTGGAACAAATCTGAGAAATAGCAATTATTAGGAATACGTGATTTACCCATTTTATAATGAAATACTTGAGGCCAAAGTGACAAAGACATTTTAGGTGTAACTTATAATAAAGTATAAGAAAAGTATTATCAATTACCAAGAAAATTATATTTATCCAAACAAATGCAAGGTAATATGCGCAAATTACAGCGCATTTCGAAAACAGTTCACAATTTAAATATCGCTTGCGGGTTCCACTTCGAAATCAATTAAAAACAAAGAAATTTAGATGTACTTACATATCTTTGCCATGAAATAAAGTAATTATTTGATATTGAGTGTTATACAATTTACACATGTCCATGTACTTTTTTATTAGTCCCAATGTTTGTTTAGGAAAAGAATGTTAATGATTTATTGGTAATTAACAAATATATAACTGAACATTAACGTGTTTATTGTTGCATTTGGGACGGATGCTTACAGTCTATTATGAGGGGTGAGTCGATGAGCTTAGAAATTTCACGACCTTTAAAGCAAGCAACCTGTTAATAATTAGGCATGAATATAATACACGTGACAGATATTATTAGCATAAATACAGTTTTCACTTAACACATAGTTTTAAGCGTTAACATTTATTTCAAATAAATCATAACGACCGTTATCTAAATTTGGCGTCAAAGATTTAAGCGACTCGACCGATACAGATATATACGATTTACGTGGTTGTCCGAAATAGATAGGGCTGATAAAAAAACTGAACCAGATCAAACACGTGGCTATCAAAAATGGAGAAATATTAATGCTAATACAGAAAAATCACTTGATCAAACACGTGACTGTTCAAAGCGTATAGGAACAACGCAGAATAAAACCGTAAATTGGCCTACATATCTTGGCATTCTTTGTCACGATCACCCCTCAACTATGTAAGAATGCAAAACAAATGTGCGGTCAATATGGTATTTCCGAAAAAGATATAAATAAACATTGCATACACCAATATGAGGCGTACTATCAGAGTGAAAAAAGCAACAAATGAACGACGATAATTGAAGCGATTTCAGACATAAATAATAAGAAGGACAGACTCCATAAAGTTTGTGCTAGGTACAACGTTGCGGGTTAATCTGGTGTAAGATTTAATCGCAGTTTTGTCAGTGTGCAGTGTGGGTTTTTATCTTTGATGTTCGCCTGTTATATAACAGAGGCATTTCTCATTCGGGCACAGTTAAGTCAGAGGGCATTGTAACGTGGATTTACAAGCCCAGTTTAATGTTAACTTTGTTACAACGCAGCGTAGGTACTGAACGAAACAGTTCGTTCGATTTTTAGCTCGGCGTTTTCGTAGAAAACCCGAGGTATTGTCATAGCCAGCTCGTCGTCCGCCGTCAGCCGTCCGCCGTAGGCGTCGTGCTAAAACCTTAACTTATATTGGCTCTAAAATCAAAGTGCTTCCACCTACAACTTTGAAACTTCATATGTAGATCCACCTTGGGCAGTTCTGCACGCCACACCCATTTTGGGTCACTAGGTTAAAGGTCAAGGTCACTGTGACCTCTAATATAAAACTTTAACATAAACCTTTACATTCGCTCTAAAATCAAAGTGCTTCCACCTACAACTTCGAAACTTCATATGTAGATGAACCTTGATGAGTTCTACACGCCACACCCATTTCTGAGTCAATAGATCAAAGGTCAAGGTAACTGTGACCTCAAAAATAATTATGACAAGCTTTCATTTATTCAAAACTGCACCAGTAGCCGAGCGTGGCACCCGTTATGCGGTGCTCTTGTAGGTGAGTGTAATGCTAACACCGAACTGCATGACTGTTGTACATATTACTGTTGTTCTTCCTCATATTGTATCACGCCATCATCACAAAAGCAACGACAGCAGCATTATTACCATGTAGCAATATATGTTTACTATGTTTTGGAATTGCATTTTCTGCGTCATGGTTCAGAGGCGGATGTTTATCAACGATGTGCGTGCCGTTTCACCAATAACATGTTAATGCACCATTGGACACGGAATTGGGTACGCGCTTGGCAAACAGCGATTGAACTGAAGTGCTCAACACGGTAGTGCGGTGTACCTAAGTTTGGTTATTACCGAACAAAACACTGGAATTCTACACTATTTTGAATGTATTAGACGTTGATTGGGCAAGCCAACGGAATTATTTGGATGGTAAAAATGTTAACGTTGTTTATTAATTTTCCAATGTAGCAGCACAAAATCATCTTATATACATCGCTTATGTACTAACGTGCAAGTATTTCGAATATCAGCTAATAACACATACAGAACTAGTTTGCCTTAAAAATAATTAGGTATTGATGAGGAGAATCGTTCCAGATCACTATATGACGCCTTAGCAAATACCATCTTGATTGACTAAGTAAGCAGTATCTTTGCAGTGATAATCAACATACATTGTTCTTACCTTTTTGGAAAAGGTATGTGAGCATCAACTGTTGAAACGTAGAATCCAATCGAGAACTAACTCATCATTTTGATGAAACTGTTTAATTTATTCGTTGAATAAATATTGAAATTGCTCGGTTGTTCACAATTACTGTGAAAGGTATGCAATTTAGAAACGTAAAGAAAATATTAACTTTAAAACTTTTGTTGGACAATATTATATTGTGACTTACATTAAACAGGTTACATAACGTTTATCCGGTGACACGGTCATTTAAGAAAAGAGAAGCCAGTTTCATGTTTTCAATTATCTGAATGATTTGATGACTGTGCGTTACATTTTTTTAGATATGAATTGATCTTAATAAGACAAAAATTCTTCTACACGAGTAAAACACGTGCAATATCCGAGGAAGATAAGCTCAAAATGCAAAAACCACAAACTGTTTACAATGAGATCGCGTTTAATCGTATACATCCATACGTTCCGTTAATATCTGATGCAATTCTAAGCATCTCAGGAAAAGTGAAAGAAGTTGCAATAAAAAAAATAGTTTGAAAAAAGCACTCAACAAACACGTACAGCCGACAACGAAATATGCGTGAACGGTTATCATAATAAAACGAGTAACACGTGTATATTTTGAAGTAAGTTAAATAAACATTTATGTTTAATACAATTGACAATTTAGGTATGCCATAAACTAGAGCTCGTGATACTTTACCCCATTTCTTAAAAGGTTTAACGTATACCGTAAAGAAAAATAAATCACCTCGACACAAGGTTATTATCAATTCACGCCAAACATCACCCATTCAAATTTATCAGCAATATCTTTGACTTAGCAGTTGTGTTGATTATGGAACACACTAGAGTTATTCACTGTAACAAACGTTGCAAATAAACAATTCTCGGGCGGTCAAATTTGCGAAGATACGGGTTTAGTTGTAATGGTTTCTAAAAGTAACTGTCTCGGAGTTCCACAATGAATATATATGTTAAATATGTATCATTATATAAATTAATGCTTAATCAGTTTATAATCAATTGCACATTAAGTAATCGCCCGTTAATAATTACTTATGTGATTGCTCATCTTATTCAAAACCAAAAGTTTACATTCATTTCCAAATCTCGTGGTTTGGGTTGGAAACGACTACTGAAATAATTTCCGAATATTCACATTTCATTTTTCGAATATATTCCAATATCCGGTTTTTCAAATGTCCGAGGAAACTATCGTCCACAATAAAGTTTGTTTCTTGATTGCCACAAATACCACAATCAATATTTCCTGATATGAATTTTTGAAAAAAAAGGTTGGAAAAATAAGTTTTGATAACATAATTGATTACTATGTTCGCAATTTTTCAATTACAAAATTTTATTTTTATAATGTATAGTTCCTGTAACCCAATGACCGTAATCCACATTTATTTCAAAAAGATAATAAATTGCAAGTTGCCTTCGCTTTATCACTTAAGCGCGTGGAAATCCCAAACACTTGGGAATTAAATGAGGAATAGCTTAATCTTAATAATAAAAATGATTTCTATTAAGTTAAAACTTATTTTTTAAAATTTTTACAACAACCAACATTGATGGCAAAACACATTGCATAAGGACCTTTGCATACACTAAGCTTGTTCTTTTGGTAAAATCAATTTAGAAAATATCATAATGGCGATAGTGATGTTGATGTTAAAAATGATGTCAAATTATGACAACTACGCTGATAATAACGCAACTTTTGTAATGAATATTAAACTATAAAATAGGAATATACTAGGAACAACTAAGGTGCCATTCGTTTAACTGCAAGTGTATGTACTACTTCGGCGCGCGAAAACAGGTTTAAAATAAAGTGCGATACAACGGTGCCATCTTTTAAACCAATATCGAACAATTGCTGTGCATTATTCGCCATGACTATAACAAGCTATATGTTTACGCTATGATAGCGAAAACATATTATTTGGTCGTGAACAGACGATATTTAATTCTTTCTTTATAAAGCTATGCACCGTTGGGTGATTAGACCTTTGAGACAAGGAAGTTTTAAAACTATGATTCACAATTCAAGCAATTGTTTAAGCATGCGTCCACAGAGTCGTAGCTAACTTTTAAAGATTGGGGCTATGAGCATTAAGCATGCTGAAAAGAGAACAATTATATACAAAGGCGAAATGATTTTGTTCAACTATTGTTAAAGATTACCAGTAAATAAGCTTATGCTAAAAAGTGATATATTTCTTAAAACTATTTAATAATACAAAGGAAAAAAATAACAATACGTGAAAAGGCTTGCAGCGCAATACCACAGGCCCATGTTTTATTCCAAAATAATCTAAATTTTAACTCGATCATGCTAACACATTCATTGGAAATGTAATCCATCTGAGAAGGGGGAGCGTCCTGTTATGTGTGAGTCGTTTCTGCATAATGTCGCAAACGTCGATAGTTGTGCACACCTTTAGAAACTTGTATATCTATAATTATAAACAACGAACGCCAGTGCATACTATTAAATGATGTCATTATGTTCTCCCACATCCGGTAGGGAGTTGACCTCGTGAATGGACTATTGTAAATTGGTTTTTTTCGTGGTATTAAAACAAAAAAATGCTTTTAGACACATGCTATATAAGCATGCTTTGCATGTCTGTTAATTAAGTCACTCATTAACCAACTGACTAGTATTGGTCAAACATCCTGAATTAAATTTTGGATCTGTTATTTTCTCGAGAACCATGATTTAACGCACGTGTTATCTTGCTTTCAATTAAAGACCGCAAACGGGTAGTGTGATCCTAAAACAAACCTTGTAAATCTGACAAAATATTTGCGCAGGTATAATGAATACACTTTGTGACTACTTGTTGAAATCGTTATCTCAAGACGCTATCTCTAAATTTGAATTGTTGTTTGTCAGGTCGGTGAAAGTTCTTATGTGTAAAATACAACGATTGGATTATTTTAAAGAAAGGATCGAATGACAATAACAAATCTACATGCAACGTAAATAGTTAAATTTAGAATATTTATGATGCATGAGTGTTAATTGTGGATTTTACGATGACTTATCGTTATAAGCCGAAGTTTTGAAACAATTAAGCTGCTTAAATATTTACTTATCATTTTGCACGAAAACATGCTTGTTTTCATTTCTGCTAATTTCGATGAGAATTATTTGTGTTCACGAATGCCAACAGTTTCTTCAAACAGTAATTGTGGAAATGTGAATGGCACTTACACGTGTTATGAGAGTATTCCTGCTGAATTTCCGTCCGACGCGACACAAGTAGAGCTAGATTGTATTGACCCGATGTCAATAACAAATGAAACGTTCTGCGGAGGAGTGTGGAAAAACATCACCTATCTAAGGCTTTTCTGGAAATTGCACACAACAAACATCTTACGTGGAGGGATACTCACTGGTTTGAAGAACCTGACGGCGCTGCATATTAACATACTCTCACTCAAAACATTAGATACAGGCGTATTCGACGGTTTGGAAAATTTAACAATTCTGAATTTAGACGATTGTTGGCAGCTAAATTTTGATTGCTTGCTCTACATTATGTCCAATAAAGATGTTTTACACAACCTTCATTCGTTATCTCTAAGAAAGACATCATCAGAAAATAATTATGACGTGATGCTTGGGGAACGATTCTGGAAAATGTTTCAACGCCCTGTGCTGTCGCTAGATATTAGCAAAATGAAAGTAAACGCTTATGATATGCAGATTTTTTGATGCCGACAAAAACTTAGGCCGAAGACTTGAACTTCTAAATTTGTCCATATATCATTTTCAAACCATCAAAATTGCTTCGGGTCCAAAACAAGAGCACTACAGAAATTAAAGGTACTTGACTTCTCCGCTCTTTACATTGACGGTCACGGAATAGATGCTCCCTTTTTGTGTAGTCTTGGATGGGTAAAATTAGTCGAAAATATCGACACTCTTTATGTGGACCAACTATGCGGGGATGCTGAAAACCTGTCCCCATTTATTTTCCAACATATTACAAACATTTCGTTCGGGTATAATGAAGCCCAGACGATTTTGCCAAATCTTAAAAGCTTTTACTTCAGGAAAAATAACATCTGAGTGTTCGATGCGGAAGTGCGTTTTGACACCCAAAGCAGTCTGGTATTCATAGATTTTACAGACAACGGACTGGAATATATACATCTTGTATTATTTCAAAATTGTCCAACCTTGAAATATTTGAAACTTTCCAGTAATAGGTTAGGTCAAATGCAGTTGAAAAATGTATCCGATTTTGCTTTATTGTTTAGATCATTACGTTACCTTGAACATATTGATTTGGATAACAACGGAATAAATGATATTTCACCACAGACATTTGCTGCCAATACAAGATTAAAAACACTTAACTCAGAGTCCAATATGATAACTCATATAAGCTGTTATTTGAAAGAGGTTCCAACTTTAAGGCAATTAAACCTAAGAAACAATCTGATTAAGACAATTGAAAAGTCCACAATAGACTGCTTAACAAAGTTTACTTTATTAGAGGTGACAATGGGTGGTCACGTATTGACTTGTCAAAAATGTTCCGACTACCCATCTGTCCAAAGCATTTTTCAAGGGAAAACATTAATCGCAGACTTTGATGACTTGCGTTGCGAAACAAAGGCACACATTCGCGTACAATTAACAATGAATTTGCTCACGCCGCTGAAATTTGCCTGTGATCGTACAACACTTATTGATGCGTCGGTGACAAGCACGTTTACAGCCGTTTTAGCACTGTGTTTCGGAATAATTGTTCTGCGGTACAAAAAGAAACTTCGTCGAAAAGAAAATCGCATGGCTAGAGTTATAGCCAACTTAAACCGAGGCAATTGTTTCGCGGTATATTTGATATACAGCAGCGTTGACGAGGTTTTTGTTCGGAGTGGAGTTTACTCGCCTTTAAATGAGAAGCTACGGCAAGTGGTGGGTATTGATCGGGACTTGGTGTGCATTGGTGACGAACAGTTTCGAGTTGGTTGGAATATCTATCGAGAAATATACAAATGCATGGAACGCTCTCACGTAGCGGTTGTAGTCCTTAGCGAAGGGTTCGCTAACAGTGTTTTCTGTGATCAGGGCCCGTATTCACCAACCGATTCTTAGACTTAAGAATAAAGAATAGACTTAGAACCAAGAAAAATGTGTTCAGTGTTTGAATATATACAGGCCTCCACTGGTGATTATGTCATTAACAAAATGTTCTATATGAAAAATAATATAGAAAGAGGTGTTTACTGCAGAGTTTGATTCAAAATTAAAGAAATTATTGAATATTCTAATTTAAAGAATTTTCTTTATTCTTAGACTTAAGTCTAAGAATTGTTTGGTGAATACGGGC
The DNA here is from genome assembly GCF_020536995.1 of Dreissena polymorpha. Taxonomy (NCBI): domain Eukaryota; kingdom Metazoa; phylum Mollusca; class Bivalvia; order Myida; family Dreissenidae; genus Dreissena; species Dreissena polymorpha. The sequence continues at coordinate 66,406,185 of NC_068357.1, forward strand.
CCTGGAGATGGATATTGCAATGCAGCTTAAAAAGCCAGTAATATTGCTGTTGAAGGGAGATGTTGACATAAACCAATACTCAGAACACATTCAGCTATTGTATCGAACAAGTGTGCGTATTTTATTCGGATACGAAGATAATGAACTGGTCCTCAAAACAACATGGGAAAAAGTATGCGCATCTTTCCTGCAAATGGGATGAAAAATAACATTTCAATGATTGTGAAATAAACAAAACACACATGTCATAGTAACAAATCCGTGGTTGGATGATATTTGCAATATTTAAAATTCTTGTGTTAGCAAACTTTGTTCTGAGACAATACATACTACTGTTTTACGAACGCACATACAGATTTTATTATATTCGTTCTAACAAAAATAAACAAAAGAAATATGGTTTCAGAATATTGGAGAGAAGAGGTTTTTAGAAAAGAAAGTGATAGGTAGTCTTGTTTCAGTTGAGTATATATATAAAGGATATTTAAGATTGTCGTGGTTATACGGCTTTATTTTATAATAATTTCCTCCATCTTTGTCTAAATAATTTATGTGTGTGTTTGATGCGTGAAATTGTGCCGTTAATTTTAGCATATGGGTTAAGTACCTAATATATTGTCGAAATAATGGGCCGATGCTATCGCATTTATATTTAAAGATAAAGTATTTGGCTAAAATAATTATAAAATTAATGGCGTTGTTATTTCGCACGTGTGCTCATTTAAAATAACAAATAGAGTTTAGTTCAAAATAAAGGTTGTGTTATTGTCCTGACTAAATTTGTTTGAAATCATGAGTGTAATTTGCCACCAGAAATGGTGGACTTTATTGCATTCCCAAAACCGTGGTATTGTAGAATGTCTACTTGCCGACCAGAAATTGCACATGTTCGACTCTACAAGTGTACACTTGAACATATATTCATTATTTGGTATAAAATGTAAGATGTATTTAACTGGACAGTTATTAGTTAAGCATCTACAATAAGGGATGAGACTTGACAGAAACGTTGGGAGTTGTCAAGAAGCATCTACAGTAAGTGATGAGACTTGACAGAAACGTTGGGTGTTGTCGAGAAGCATCTACAATAAGTGATGAGACTTGACAGAAACGTTCGATGTTGTCAAGTGTGTTTGTGTTGAGTAGTGCGTTCCACATTTTCAAAACATTATATTTGTGTAAGTTTAAATAAGAAAGTACACATTTACAAGCTATTTTGCACATTTGCGTTTTTACTGAACGTATTCTGGTGTATTATGTGATATATGTCCGAGTGAAAAGGATTGTTTCCATTTTACTGGGATGCTCTTTACGGATGAGTACAAATTAAAAATATATTTGGTGTTAATAATATTTAATTCTTGTGAGATTTGTAAATGAATAAAAATGTTTAAGTTCATAACTGTTAAACATGTTCTACAAATTTGATTCGGTATTATTTCATTCGTTAACATAGAACATTAAATTGTTACATTGTATATGCGAATTGTTCCATATTAGTTGCTTTAAAATTGTATCTATATATGCGTTATTTGCTGTTTTATACCAGGCTTGTATATTTTGTTGAAAAACGTATTGACAGAATTTTAGTTTTTCAACATTTACTCGAATTACGTTGCATTTGCCCCCTTAACGTGTAAGCATCAGATTATGTAATTGTATTATATTTTTTTCGTGAATGAACCACTTTTCCCAGTTGCTTTAAATGTATATTAAGATTATTCAATATCGAGCATTTTTAATTCGCCTTCTGAATATTTTTAGTTTTAATTTCATTGCAATTTTGTCGGGTGGTTCGTCTCAATGAAAATTGAAGAACATTGTTTGAAGTTGTTTTAAAACATGTGGAGGTGGGTTTCGGAAAACGGTTAGATGATACACAAGCTGTAAGAATGCAAATGTTTAGTACTCGGATTTCAACTCTCAATGAAAGATTTTTTTTTAAATCCAAGCGTAAAGTGAATTATTTATTTGTGGATTTTTGTTTATAACATTGCTTGTTATATTTCCATTTCGGATTATTACAGTACGTTAAACCTTACTATGTCGCGTGGGTTTTGTTCCAATTTGTTGTTGTTTTATTTTTGGAAAATTCCATATTAGTAACCCTTTAGTAATGATCATAATTGCAAAAGTTTACATATTTAGTGTTGTTATAGTTCCATTTCGGATTATTACAGTACGTTATACCTAACTATGTCGCGTGGGTTTTGTTCATATTTATTGTTGTTGTTTTTTGCAAAATTCCATATTAGTTACCCTTTAGTAATGATCATAATTGCAAAAGTTTACAGATTTAGTGTTAGACCGAATATTATTTCCAACGATATCCGACGCTTAAATAAGTTTTTCAAAGCTTTGCTGTGAACCATTATTCAAAATACAACCAATATCAACAAAAAGTGTCTGTTTTGTTTCTAAATTTCAAAATTGTTCGCCACGTATGTTTTGATCATTATGTTGTTCGATATGTACAGTTTAAATAGATAGACGTGACAAAGGAAAGCCTTGCCGAACTCCACTTTTAATTAGGAACAAATCTGAGAAACAACCATTACAAGGAATACGTGATTTACCCATTTTATAATGAAATAACTGAGGCCAGAGTGACAAAGACATTTTAGATGTTACTTATAATAAATTAATTAATATAAATAAATTATTAGAAAATTATTATCAATTATCAGGAAAATTATATTTTACCGCAAAAATGCAAGGTTATATGCGCAATTTACGGCGCATTTTGAAAAAAGTTCACAATTTTAATATCGCTTGCGGGTTCCACTTCAAAATCACTTAAATCAAAGAAATTTACATGTAATTACATATCTTTGCAATGAAATAAGGTTATTATGTGATATCGAGTTTTACACAATTTACAGGTGTCCTCGTACTTTTTTATTAGTGCCAATGTTTGTTGAAGTAAAGGATGTCTATTATGAGGGTGAGTCGATGTGCTCAGAAATTTCACGACCTGTAAAGCAAGCAACCTTTTAATAATTAGGCATAATATAATACATATGACGGATATTATTAGAATAAATAGCTCTACAGTTTTCACTAAACAAATAGTTTTAAGCGTTAATATTTATTTCAACTTAATCCTAACGACGGTTATCTAAATTGGGCCTCACAGATTTAAGCACTTGACCAATACAGATATATACGATTCATGTGGTTGTCCGAAATAGATAAGGCCGTGAACAAAACTGAACCGGATCAAACACGTTGCTATCAAAAATGGAGAAATATTAATGCTTATACAAACAAAATCACTTGATCAAACACGTGATTGTTCAAAACGTATAAGAACAACTCAGATTAAAACCGTAAATTGGCCTACATATCTTGGCATTCTTCGTCAGGATCACCCCTCAACTACGTAAGAATGCAAAACAAATGTGTTTTGTCGATATGGTATTTCAGAAAAAAAATTTACATAAACATTGCACACACAAATATGAGGCGTATAATAAGAGTGAAGAAAAACAAATGAACGACGATAATTGAAGCGATTTCAGAAATAAATAATAATAAGATCATACTCCATACAAATTGTGCTAGGTACCACGTGGCGGGTTAATCTAGGGTAAGTTTTAATCGCAGTTTGTCAGTGTCGCAGTGTGGGTGTTTATATTTGATTTTGTAATATAACAGAGGCATTTCTCATTCAGGCACATTGAGTCAGATGTCAATGGAACGTGGATGATAACTTTGTTACAATGCAGCATAGGTACTAAACACCACAGTTCGTTCGATTTTAGGTGTTTGTAATGCCAACACCGAAGTGCGTGACTGTTGTAAATACTAATATTAATGTTTTTCTTCCCCTGATTGCATCAAGCCATCATCACAAAGGCAACGACAGCAGCATGATTACCATGTAGCAATATATGTTTATTATGTTTTGGAATTGCATTTTCTGCGTCATGGTTCAGAGGCGGATGTTTAGCAACGATGTGCGTGCCGTTTAACCAATAACATGTTAATGCACCATTGGACACGGAGTTAGATAGCGATTGCACTGAAGTGCTTTACGCGGTAGTGAGGTCCGCCAAAGTTTGGTTATTACCGAACAAAACACTAGAATTCTATACTATTTTGAATGTATTATACGTTGATAGGGCAAACCAACGGAATTCTTTGGACGGTACATATGTTAACGTTGTTTTATAATTGTCCAATGTAGCAGCACAAAATCATCTTATTAACATCGCGTATGTACTTACGTACAAGTATTTTCCAGTTTTGTTCGATGCATGCTTCTTTATTTATTTAATATCAGCTTATGCCACATAAAGAACTAATACTTAGAAAATACAAATCTCGATTACCTAAGTAAGCAGTATCTTTGCAGTGATAATCGACATACATTGTTCTTACCTTTATGAAGAAGGTATGTGGGCAATAACTGTTGAAATGTAGAATCCAATCGAGAACTTACTCATTATTTCGATGAAACTTTAATTCATTCGTTGAATAAAGATTAAAATTTCTCGGTTGTTCACAATTACTTTGAAAAAGTATGCAATTTAAAAACGTAAAGAAAATAATTAACTTTAAAACTCATCGTTTGGTAATATTATACTGTGACTTACATTAAACAGGTCACATAACGTTTATCCGGTGACACGGTTATTTGGGAAAAGAGAAGCCGGTTTCATTTTTTCAATTAACTGAATGATTGGATGACTTTGCGTTACATTTTATTATATATTATATTGATCTTAATAAGACCAAAAATTCTTCTACACGAGTATAGCACGTGCAATATCCAACGAATCTTATCCCAAACGCAAGACCACTTACTGTTTACGATGAAATCGTGTATAATGGTATACATCCCTAAGTTCCGTTAATATCTGATGAAATTCTGAGCATCTCAGGAAAAGTGAAAGAAGTTGCAATACAAAAAAGTATGAAAAAAAAACACTCAACAAACACGTTTAACCGAAAACGAAATATGCTTACACGGTCATCATCATAAAACGAGTAACACGTGTAAAGTTAGTTAAATGAACATCAATGTTTAACTAGCAAAATGGCGCGGCAGAGACTGACGCGTATCCCCACGCCGCATAATGTTATATTATAAGCCAATTTCGGGTCGGCAAGGCCTATGTTAGTGGGGCCCCGGGGTGGGTAATGTGGACATGGATGGTCGAGATAGACCGTGTTGTCATAAGAGATGTTCAGTATTAATTTAAAGTTAATTTGTAAATAACTGAAGAAGTTATGTGAAAACAGAAAACATGGGGTACGAAAAAAAAATTGGGTACGAAAAAAATTGGGTACGAAAAAAAAATTGGGAGTACGGGGAAGTAGTAACCGTGGACCTCTCGATAAATTTGAAACAGGACGGGAAACAGGCTGCCTTTACCTATATCAATGGCCCTGGGTGGATAATGTGGACATGTATGGTCGAGATAGACCGTGTTGTCATAAGAGATGTTCAGTATTAATTTGAAGTCAATTGGTGAATAAATGAGAAGGTTATGTTTAAACAAAATTTTGGGTGGCCGTGATTCTCCACTATCTCCTCCTACACTATTAGCACTAGAACCTTGAAACTTACATACATGGTAGCTATGAGCATATGTGCGACGGTGCACTATTTGGAATGTTGATCTGACCCCTGGGTCAAAAGTTATTATCATGTTCATCGCATGTTGTTAGTAAAATTAGTTTTTTTACCCATTTTACCCATTAATTTACCCATAACTTTTGACCCAGGAGTAAGATCATATGCTCATAGCTACCATGTGTGTAATTTTCAAGGTTCTAGTGCTAATAGTGTAGGAGGAGATAGTGGCCAGTACGACCGGACAGAAAGCGGAGATCAATACAATATCCCCACGCTTTTAAAAGCGTAGGGATAATAAAATTGACAATTTAGGTTTGCCATTACCTAGAGCGAGTGATATTTTATCCAATTTCTTAAAAGGTTTAACGACTACCGTAAAGTAAAATAAATTACAGCGACCCAAGGTTATTATTCATTCACGCCAAGCATCACCCAATTAAATTTATCAGCAATTTCTTTGAATTTGCAATTGTGTTGATTATGGAACGGACTAGAGTTTTTCACTGTTACACATATTGTCCATAAATAATTTTCGGGGGGTCAAATTTGCGACGATACGTATTTAGTTGTAATTGGCTCGGAGTTCTATAATGATTATATATGTTTAATATGTATCTCTATATAAATTAATGCTTAATCAGTTTATGATCAATTGCAAATTAAGTATTTGCCCGTGAAAAAAATACTCTTGTGATTGATCATCTTATTCAGACCAAAAGTTTACATTCTTTTCCAAATCTCTTTGTTTGGGATGGAAATGAATAATGAAATAATTTCCGAATATTCGCATTTCATTTTTCGACTATATTCCAATATTCGGTTTTCAAATGTCCGAGGAAACGATCGTCCTCAATAAGGTATTTGTCTTGATTGCCACAAATACCACAATCAATCTTTCCTGATATGCATTAAAACAAAAGGGTTGGACAAATAAGTTTTGAAACCATGATTGACTACCATGTTCGTTATTTGTAAATTAACAAATTGTTCTTTCATAATGTATAAGATATTTCCTGTAACCCAATGGCCGTAATCCTCATTTATTTTAAAAAGATACTAAATTACATGTTGCCTTCGCGTTATCACTTGAGCGCATGGAAAATCCCAAACGCTTGAGAATTGAATGAGGAATAGCTTAATCTTAATGACAAAAATGATTTTTATTTATAAAAACTGACTATCAAACTTTTTACATCTACCAATATTGATGGCAAAACACATTGCATAAGGACCTTTGTATATACTAACCTTGTTCTTTTGGTTAAATAAATCAAGCCAATATCATAATGGCGATAGTGATGTTGATGTTAAAAATGATGTCGAAATATGACAACTACGCTGATAATAACGCAACTTTTTTAAATGAAATTATTAAACTATAAAATAGGAATATACTAGGAACAACTAAGGTGCCATTCGTTTTACTGTAAGTGTATGTACTTCTTCGGCGCGCTAAGTGTTTGCACACAACGCCAACGCACTTAGGTTTTTAAAATCGAAATAAGGTTAAAAATAAAGTGCGATACAACAGTGACGTCTTTTAAACAAATAGCGAACAAATGCTGTGCATTAATCGCTATGATTATAACAAGCTATATGTTTACGCTATGATAGGGAAACATATTATTCGGTCGTGAACGAACGAGATTTAATTCTTCCTGTATACAGCTGTGCATCATTGGGTGATTTTTACTTTGAAACCAGGAAGTTTTGACACTATGATTCACATTTGAATCAATTGTTTGAGCATGTGTCCAAAGGGTCATAGCATACTTATAAAGATTGGGGCTTCGAGCATTAAGCATGCTGAAAAGAGAACAATTATATACAAAGGCGAACTAATTTTGTTCAACTATTGTTAAAGATTACATATGTACCAGTAAATAAGCTTAATCTAAATAGTGATTTATTTCTTAGAACTTTTTAATAATACAAAGGGAAAATAATACGTAAAACGGCTTGTAGCGCAATTCCACTAGCTCATGTTTTCATTCCAAAATATTCTAAATCTTAACTTGTTCATGCTAACAATTTCATTGGAAATGTCCTCCATCTGAGAATGTGGAGCGTCCTGGTATGTGTAAGTCGTTCCTGCATAATGTCGCAAACGTCGATAGTCGTGCGCACCTTTACAAACTTGTTTATCTTTATAATTATAAACAACGAACGCCAGTGCATACTATTAAATGATGTAATAATGTTCTCACACATCCGGTAGTGAGTTAAACTCGTGAATGGACTTAAGTGGAGGGGTTTACGTGGTATTCAACCCAAATATAAGATTTTCGCGTATACTGTGTAGAAGATACAGCAAGAGTCCTGTTGCGTGCCGTCTGTGCAGACGATTACATTTCGCCAACATCGAGTGCTGTGCGCATTTTAACAAAATATTTGCTTTTCTTTATAATAATAAACAACGAACGCCAGTGCATACTAGTAAATGATGTCACAATGTTCTCCCACATCGGGTAGTGAGTTCAACTCGTGAATGGACTAAAGTGGAGGTGTTTTCGTGGTATTAAAACAAAAAAGGTTTTTATAAAAGACTATTTAACCATGCTGTGAATGTCTGTTTATTAAGTCTCTCATTAACCAATTGACTATTTTTGGTCAAAAATCCAGAATTTAATTTTGGATCTGTGCTTTTTTGAAAACTATGAATCATGATTAAACGTTCGTGTTATCTTTCTTTCCATTACAGACCGTCAACGGGAAGTATGATCCTTAAACAGACCTTATAAATCTGACAAAATATTTGCGCTGCCTGGTATAATAAATACACTATGTGATTATTTGTTAAAATGCTTATCTCAAGACGAAGTTGCTAACCCTAAAGTTGAATTATTGTTTATCATGTCGGTGGAAGTTCTGACGTGTTCAATACAACGATTGGATTGTTTTAAATAAATGATCGAATGACAATAACACATCTACTCACAACGTAAATTTGTATATAAACAATATTAATGATGCAGAAGTGTTTGTTATGGATTTTACGATGACGTATCGTTAAAAGCGGAAGTTTTGAAAATATGAAGCTTTTTACATATTTACTTATCATTTTGCATAAAACATGCTTGTTTTCATTTGTGCTACTCTCGATGAGAATTATTTTTGTTCACGAATGCCAACAGTTTCTTCGAACAGTAATTGTGGAAATGTGAATGGCACTTACACGTGTTATGGGAGTATTCCTGCTGAATTGCCGAAAAACGCGTCACGATTAGAGCTAGATTGTATTGATCCGATGTCAATAACAAATGAAACGTTCCGCGGAGGAGTATGGGGGAAACCTCACATATATAAGGCTGTTCTGGAAATCGCACACAACAAACAACCTACTTGGAGGGATATTCACTGGTTTGAAGAACCTGACGGCACTGCATATTAACATACTCTCACTGAAAACATTAGATAAAGGCGTATTCGACGGTTTGGAAAATGTAACAATTCTTAATTTAGACGATTGTTGGCAGCTCAATTTTAATGACTTCCTCGACATTATGTCCAATGAAGATGTTTTGCCAAACCTTCATTCTTTATCTCTAAGAAAAACATCTTCGGAAAACAATTATGACGTTATACTTGGGGAACGATTCTGGAAAATGTTTCAACGCCCTGTGATGTCGCTAGATATTAGCCAAATGAAAGTAAACGCATATGATATGAGGATTTTGGAAGCCGACCAAAGCTTATGCCGAAGACTTGAACTTCTAAATATGTCCAGCATATCAATTTTTAACCATCAAAATTGCTTCAAGTCCAAAACAAGATCACTACAGAATTTAAAGGTTCTTGACTTCTCCTCGCTTTACATTGACGGCCACGGAATAGATGCTCCCTTTTTGTGTAGTCCATTGACCCGGTCAATATCAAATGTACATGACATGCGCATTACCCGTGAAAATACTGGATGGGTGAAATTATTGGAAAATATTGACACTCTTTATGTGGACCAATGGGGATGCTGAAAACCTGTCCCCATTTATTTTTCAACACATAAAAAACATGTCCTACGGTTCTACGGGAGGCTACCGTCTATGGCCAAACCTAAAACGAGTTTACTTCAGGAAAAATAACATCAGAGTGTTAGATGTGGAAGTGCGTACCGACACCTTAAGCAGTCTGGTATTCATAGATTTTACAGACAACGGACTGGAATATATACATCCTGTATTCTTCCAAAATTTTCCCTCCTTGAAATATTTGATACTTTCCAGTAATAGGTTGGGTCAAATGCAGTTGAAAAATGAATCAGACTTTGCTTTATTGTTTAGATCATTACATTACCTTGAACATGTTGATTTTGATAACAACGGAATAAATGATATTTCACCACACACATTTGCTGGCAATACAAGATTAAAAACACTTAATTTAGAGTCCAATATGATAACTCATATAAGTTGTTATTTGAAAGAAGTTCCAACTTTAAGGCAATTAAACCTAAGAAACAATCTGATTAAAATAATTGAAAAGTCCACAATAGACTGCCTCACAAATTTCCCTTTAATAGAAGTAACACTTGGAGGTAATGTACTGACTTGTCAAGAATGTTCCGACTACCAATCTGTCCAAAGCATTTTTCAAGGGAAAACATTAATCGCTGACTTTGATGAATTGCGTTGCGAAACAAAGGCACACATTCGCGTAAAATTAACAATGGATTTGCTCACGTCGCTGAAATCTGACTGTGATCGTACAACAATTATTGGTGCGTCGGTGGCAAGCACGTTAGCAGTCGTTTTAGCACTGTTTTTCGGAATAATTGTTCTGCGGTACAGAAAGAAACTTGGTCGAAGAAAAGATCGCATGGCTAGAGTTATAGCCAACTTAAACCGAGGCAATGGTTTCGCGGTGTATTTGATATATAGCAGCGTTGACGAGGTTTTTGTTCGGAGTGCAGTTTACTCGCCTTTAAATGAGAAGCTACGGCAAGTGGTGGGTATTGATCGGGACTTGGTGTGCATTGGTGACGAACAGTTTCGAGTTGGTTGGAATATCTATCGAGAAATATACAAATGCATGGAACGCTCTAACGTGGCGGTTGTAGTCCTTAGCGAAGGGTTCGCTAACAGTGTTTTCTGTGATCAGGAGATGGATATTGCAATGCAGCTTAAAAAGCCATTAATATTGCTGTTGAAGGGAGATGTTGACATAAACCAATACTCAGAACATATTCAGATATTGTATCGAACAAATGTGCGTATTTTATTTGGATACGAAGATAATGAACTAGTCCTGAAAACATCATGGGATAAAGTTTGCGAATCTTTTCTGCAAATGGAATGAAAAAATATTTCCCAATCATTGTGAATTGAACAAAACATACATGTCATGGTGACAGTTGCGTATCCCGGTCCTATTTGCAACATGTATAGGCCCTTGTTAGCAAACACAAATCTTAAATTCTGTTTTATACAAATATTAAAGTTATGTATGCTGTAGAGTGGTGAGTAATGGCATTATTTCTGAGATCATACATCAAGATTTTAAAATATTCCTTCTAATAAATGTAAATGAAAGACATATTATTTCAGAATAATTTAAAGACCACTTTTAAAGAGAAAAAATAGGTGGTATTTGTTAAGTTTAGAATATACAAAAAGTAATATTAAGAAAAGAATGTCGTGGTTATACGGCAAAGAATATGCTCTATATTTACCAAAATATTTCATATGTTTGTTTGATGTGTGATATATCTTGCCTCTAATTTTAGCAATTGTGTAACATGTAAGTGCCTCATATGTTGTCGAAATAATGGGGTTGAGCTTTCATATCTACATTTAAATATAAAGAGTTTAGCTAAAATAATTATAAACGTAATGTCGGTATTATGACGCACGTGTGTTTATTTTATATTACAAATAACAATTATGTAAATAGATAGTTGTGTATTATTGTTCACACCAAATTTGTTTTGAATCAAGATTGTAACTTGCCCTCAGAAGTGTTGGCCGTTTTTGCATTACCAAAACACGAGTTTTGTGGAATCGGTAATAGCTGAACAGATTTGGAAGGACATTTCCGCCAGCCAATTCTTATTCTTAAATGACAATTTATATTGCTTATTACAACTAAATGCTGACAAATTTCTATTGCATTTCGGTATATGACACTTGCATTTTGCATTTTGCTATTTGTTGCCAACATGCTGCAATTCCCTTGCGACGTTGTACTTCTTTGCATCATTTTGTTTCATACACTTGAAACATCATTGTATCTGTAGTTTCTTTACCATGGTGAATCAAATACTTTCTTGCGAATACATGCAAATGCACCATTTTAATCCATGCGACTTTGTTCTTCTTTGCATCCTTTTGTTGCATACACTAGAAACATCATTGTTTCTGTTGTTTCTTTACCATGGTGAATCAACTTTTCTCTTGCGAATACATAAAAAAAATGCATCATTTTAATACCACCTTTATTAAAAGTTTATATCGCTTTATCGTTAGTACATTTCAACTCTACAATAGTAGTTATATTAGCACTGCACTAGTAATTACACTAGCAAATCAACAAGACGCATAATATAAAGACTAAGCATGTTGAAAGGCATGACTCAACTTGAAAATAATCAAATGCGACATAACAATTTGTAATGTGCAATTCATAATAAATGGAGAATCAGAAATATTGAGATTTATACACTCGAAGTTATATTTTGACAATTATACCACTGACCATTTATTATCAAAACAACCCTGCTTCTGCTCGTTAGTAAAACGCCAGAAGCAGGCGTGTGTATATGCGCAAGCAAATCGATGCACATGTATATGTCAGTACTTTCGTCCGTCCTGTTTTGCTTGTAAGTCACTAAACACGTAAATTATTAACACAGATGAGCATTGTTTAGCCAATTGATATTTTGTTGACTGTTAGCACTTAAATGATTTCTGAACTTTATTAACAAATGAAAACGTAGTATTGACCGCATCATGGCGATGTATGCACTTATTGTAGAAAACTAACTGGAAAGCAACCTTCAATCACCGCAGGTCATGTGGACGTTTGAATATCAAGCGCATCCACAGCTGTGCCAATGAATCATGCGATGGACGTTAGCCTAGTGTTCGCGAATCAATTTCATTACACACAATATCTTGGCCAGCACACACGTATGGAACGATAAACGCAAGTTCTACCAACAATGATACAAACATTGTGTATGCTCCTAAAAAGCATTTATAATCCGCAGGGATTTGACACGCGATTCTCTCATCGGAGACTCGAGTTTAATGCCCACTTACTGAGCATGTGGGTTTTGTTGGTGGTCGCCATACCGAAAAAGTGGGGTTTCTTCCGGCACCCACACACACACACAACACATGACTACATCGAAACATAAAATATTCTAGTCACAACTGCGAAGCTAAACATAGGAGCTAGAATAGACCCTCTTCACAATAAGCAAACATTGATGAATTCCAGAACGCGGCTGAAATTGTATCCAGTTCCAATACTGCCACGCAACGCCGCATCTGATTTCAAACATTCACTCTTTTGCACATTCGGCGACATAACAATATTTCAACACAAGATGATTGTCAGAATAAGCATTAATTTTTACTTCGCATTTATTTTTAAATGCATTAAATAAATGTTCTTGATTGAAGTATTGTTTTATTCAATTGTTTGCACACATATTAATACTATTCGTATGAGCATTTTTACCGAGGTGTTTAAACAATGATCGATCAATAATCTTGTATATTGATAGAATTGTGTTCATCACAAACCAATTGTCACGTTGTGATCAGATAATGTGCCGTAAAATACTAAATAACAACAAGTTGTCATAAACCACGGATAGCAGATGTCTGGGCAATAAACACAATGTATAATACCTTCATGTCTTCTCCTGGTAGTAGTAATGCGTGGTCATTTCTAGGACTAATTTATCGCCAAATACTCTAATTGACAGTTATTTGTCCTTACAGACTGTCAGAAACTAAATACTGCATCTATATAAGCCAGATTAATCATAACTATAAAGTGAATTACGGATATTCGTTAATACGCTAATTTGACACTAGTGGACGTTCGTTCCAACGTTGTTTTGACAACCTGGGCAATCGTTCCTTCGTTATTTTGACAATCCGGACCATGGTTCCTAAATTATTTTGACAGCCCGGGCATTGACTCTTACATAATTGTTATCCAGGTCATTATTTTCACATTTCATCAAAATGAATATGAAACTCTGGGCAATTTTCAACCGGTATGTTTAATGTGTCATTATTTTAAAAAAAGTGTGCCATTTTTCATATTTTTATCATATTTGTATTCAGTTTCAAGACTTTTTCGTGAGCATGAGCATGATAACGTAAAAGAAATTATTCGAATATATCGACTTCCGGTTATACTGAGAATAAGCGAAACTTTGCGGAAATGGGGGCGACTTTAACTGCATTGCCCCGTATTGTATGTAGATTTAGACGTGTGCTACTCAACGTACAAGTGGCCCTTGACGCTTTTTCGTTCGTTAGAAGTTCCATGCTGGAAGTAAATTTGAAGGAGTTGCTCATTACTATATATACATGTACATAATATTCTCACAGTTTGTGCATTGCCTTTAATTGTTGAAACCAATGTCCGATATAAACAATATGTAGGAGCGAATGCCCGGGGCGTGAAAATTATTTCGGAACAAACATCCGGGCTGTCAAAATAATGTTAAACGATAGTCCGGGTTGTTAAAATAACGTTGAAACGAATGTCCGGGTAGTCAAAACAAGGTAGGAACAAATGTCTGCTTTGTCAAAGTTAGCGTAGGAACGATTTTCCGCGGAAACAAAAGTCCGGATACCTATTAAAGCGCTCTGTACCTAAACGTTTTAAATATTTAAAATTGTAGTGCTTTGGATTTAACGTGTTAACAAACCCAGTTTCAAACGAACTTTGGCAACAATTTATCACAGAAACAACAACAGCAGCAGTAACATTAACTTAAAATATTTTGTGTAGGTTGTGTATTGGAATAGTTTTCATCTATTTATCTCGTAATAATGTGATCTATATTGTTTCAACCAATTTTTATACATGCGGATCATACCTTAATATAAAGTTGATGTTTCATAGTAATACACAAGAATCGATGTCTTGGTTCAGATGCGCCTGTTTATTTACACAACGCGTTCCATTTAGCCACTAACATGTTTATGCACTGGAAACGTACGTACATTCTGAGCAAACAGCAAACGCAGTTATGTGCTCAACGCGGGCGTTTCGTCTACTAATGTTTCCTTATTACTTAAAATAAACTAGAATGAATCCAACAATATTTTGCACCCAGTAGACGTTAATCGGGCAATTCCAGCGGATATCTTTGGATGGTAAATATGTTGACGTTGGTTAATTTCAATTTTCTGTGTAGGAGCACAAAAGGTTTTTGTGTATGAACTGTTGATTTGTAGATTCTCATTGAGATCTCATGCAATGTTTGCATGTTCCTGTGCATTTCATTTCATGACTAAATGTTCAAATTGCCCAGGCGTACACTATTACTCAGAACAGGTAAGCAATTTATAAACAAAAAGTAAACTCAAACATGACTGTTTGATGTTAAGATACTGAAACATTAGCACGTAAAACTGCACACCGGTCACAAAAAACATTCGGTTGCAAGGTCATTGGAAAAAGAAAAGCCGGTCTTAGGTTTCTATACTCTGAATGCTTTAATGACCACTCATTATATTTTAGTAGATATGCATATAACTTGATATGCATCCGGACAAAAACTCGTGTAAAAGAGTTCACCGTGTACAATCTCCGACAAAGCCTATACAAAAACACGAAAACACTAACCGTACCCCGTGATATTAAAAATGTAAAGAACAGAGGGGGTAATCAACTGACAAACAAGATGGCGACGTCCATGCCAAGGCAGTTATTCAAATGGTATTCAAACCACAACTACACTTATAATAACGCAACTTTAATAATGATTATGAAACTGTACAAATGGGACTGAGCTAGGAACAACCAAGATGCCTTTCGTTTTACTGTAAGCGTATGTACTACTCCAGCGCGCAGAGTTTTTGCACACAAAGCAAACGCACTTTGGTTTTGAAAATGGAAAATAGGTTTAAAATAAAGTGCGATATGACCGTGCCAACGGTTTACCCAACTGCTAACAAATGCAGTGCTTTATGGCAAGCGGTTCGACGCATAATCCCAAGAAACTAGGTTTCTCATGAGAACCTAGGTAATCAGAATGAGAACCTAGGTTCTCGCTTGAAGATTGCACATGGCGTCAAGAACCCAAGTTTTCAAATGAGAACCTAGGTTTTCATGAGAACCTAGGTTCTCATTTGAAAACCTAGGTTCTCATGAGAACCTAGGTTCTCATTTGAGAACCTCGGTTTTCATGAGAACCTAGGTTCTCAGAATGAGAACCTAGGTTCTCATGAAAAACCTAGTTTCTTGGGATTATGCGTCGAACTGCTTGCCATATCCGTGGTTTTCATTTGGGAACCATAGGTTCTCTGAGAGAACATTATGAGAACCAAGGTTCTCATAGAACCTAAGTTCTCATGAGAACCTAGGTTCTTTGAAAACCTAGGTTCTCTGAGAACCAAGGTTCTCTGAAAACCTAGGTTGTCTGAAAACCTAGGTTCTTTGAGAACCTAGGTTTTCAACGAACTTAGGTTTTCAGAATTACGCGTCGGACGGCGTAAACTTGCTCGTTTGGAATACGGGACAAATATTATTCAGGGCGCAGGATCAATGGGGTTCACATATGATTACACACGGGCTGGACAGAATGAAAACACGCCGTTAAGAACTTTATTTTTGCAGATATCTGAAGTTATTTAAATATGTTTGCAAAGTCTTTAGCGCATAAGTTTTTTTTGCAGTGTTGCCGATATCTTACGATTGAATAATACATTATTACACATAATCAATAGAGATAAAACTTGTATTTTATACCATAATGATTGCTTCCTACATGTAGGCCACAGACATACTTAAAATAGAAAACTGTACCGTACAGTCGTTTGAGGCCCGAACAAGGGAACTGAATATTTGAAACTCATTTAATGCTGTAACAATGTATTATGTAACGATTGATCTGAATTTTTAGTCTCAAAATAATATTGACAATTAAAGATGTATTTCATAAACAGTTCAATTTTTTATTAACGTGTTCAGACCAATGTCGACCGATTACTTTACTTATTTCATTCCTCAAGAACACCCATGCACGGAAACATGAACAAGAGGCGTTCACCGACGGCTAATGCCTGTTGTCACAAATATTCAACAGATAAGTTTCGTAGAATATTACTGAGCATTGTCTGAACATTGTTCAGAAAATGCTCTTGGGGAGAAACATTCACGGTTTCACGCCTATTTCTATTCATTTTACACATATGCCGCCAGCGTGTACCAAGCAATGGGAGACAACTGGAGGTTATTTATGGCAAGCGGTTCGACGCATAATCCCAAGAAACTAGGTTTCTCATGAGAACCTAGGTTTATGAAATGCCAAAAAACCAGGTTTCTCACGAGAACCTAGGTTCTCATGAGAACCTAGGTTCTCATGAGAACCAAGGTTTATGAAATCCCAAGAAACCAGGTTTCTCATGAGAACCTAGGTTTTCATGAGAATCTAGGTTCTCATTTGAAAACCTTGGTTTACGCTTGAGAACTAGGTTCTCATTCTGAGAACTTAAGTTCTCGTTTGGTATCCTAGGTTTTCACAAGAACCTAGGTTCTCATTCTGAGAACCTAGGTGCTCATGAGAAACCTAGTTTCTTGGGATTATGCGTCGAACCGCTTGCCATAGTGCTTTATCTGCTTTGAGTATCACAAGCTAGATGTATATCCAGTTATCGGGGGGGGGGGGGGGGGGTAATGTCAAATTCGGTTGAAGATGAGTCTAGTATCATAGTCAGACGATAAACCCGTGCCTTTACCTTAATGTTACAATAGAGCCGACGTATGATTCGGTCGTGAGCGAACGAGATTTATTTGTTTTCCCTTTATATAGCTATTCACCAATGGATCATCGATTTAAATTATATCTTCGAGAACAGGAAGTTTTAAAACTACGATTTACATTTGCATAAATCGTTAAAGCATGTATCTGCAGGGGTTTTTATCACGTTAAAACCTAGGAGCTTCGAGCATTTAGCATGCTGACAAGTGAACAATAATATACCAAGGCGAAATGATTTGGTTCATTTATTGTTTAAGATGACCAGTAAATAAGCTTAATCTACATAGTTATGTTTGTCCTGTCCTGTAATTAAACGAAGCAAAAAATAGTAGCATTACTTAAAAAAGATTGCATCGAAATACCACGTGCACATGTGTTCATTCCGAATAACACTCAATCTAGACTCGTTCGCGCTGACGATTTCATTGGAAACGTTCTCCATTTGTGACTGTGGAGCGTCCCGTGATGTGTAAGTCGTTCCTGCATCATGTACGTCTGAAGATAACCTACAGTAATCCTAAGGCGATCACGTACTCTTAGAGTTCGTTGCCGCCGTTTTTAAGAATGTGACAGAAGATGCTGCCAGGAGACCAAGACGCGTATACTCTGTAGAAGATGCAGCAAAAGTCCTGAAGTGTGCCGCATGAGCAGACGATAACATGTCGCCAACATCGAGTGTTGTGCGCATTTTAACAAAATATTTGCTTTTCGATATTATTATAAACAACGAACGCCAGTGCATACTAGTAAATGATGTCATAATGTTCGCCCACATCCGGTAGTGCGTTCAACTCGTGAATAGCCAAAAGTGAAGTGGTTTACGAGGTATTAAAACAAAAATATGATTTTCGACACAAGCTACTTATCTGCTTTACATGTCTGTTAATTATACAGATATGACTTAAGTCTTATATTAACCAACCGAATAGTATTGGTGAAACATCCTGAATTAAATCTTGGATCTGTTCTTTTTAGAACTATGAATCATGATTTAACGCATGTAGTATCTTGCTTTACAGTTAGACCGCTAACGATTCGTAAGATACTAAATCGAAACTTATAAAACTGACAAAATCTTTTCGTGGTATAATGGAAAAGATACGGTGGTTACTGGTTTATATGATAACTTCAAGACGAAGTTGCTAACTCTAAATGCGGATTGTTGTTTGTCATGTCGGTGTTATTTCGGACGTGTATTGAACATTTCCGTGAAAGCTATAGACAACGTGAAAAAAACACATTTGTTATAGCCGATGTTTTTCAATTTTGTATAAGTTGCTCTTCAAAGCGTTTTTGCGTACATTGCCATGTTTTCCATTATCATGGCCTGTGAGAAAACCATTTACATTGCCGTTGACATTGGTTTTTTATGGGTATCACTTCGAGTTCAATTAAATAATTACGTAGTTTGTATATTGCGCGCTAAGTGTTTGCACACAACGCCAACGCACTTTGGATTTTAAAATCGAAAAAAGGTTAAAAATAAAGTGCGATACAACAGTGACATCTTTTAAACCAATAGCGAACAAATGCTGTGCATTAATCGCTATGATTATAACAAGCTATATGTTTACGCTATGATGGGGAAACATATTATTCGGTCGTGAACGAACGAGATTTAATTCTTCCTGTATAAAGCTGTGCATCATTGGGTGATTTTTACTTTGAAACCAGGAAGTTTTGACACTATGATTCACATTTAAATCAATTGTTTAAGCATGTGTCCAAAGGGTCGTAGCTTACTTTTAAAGATTGGGGCTTCGAGCATTAAGCATGCTGAAAAGAGAACAATTATATACAAAGGCGAACTGATTTTGTTCAACTATTGTTAAATATTACATATGTACCAGTAAATAAGCTTAATCTAAATAGTGATTTATTTCTTTAAAATATTTAATAATACAAAGGAAAAATAATACGTAAAACGGCTTGTAGCGCAATACCACTAGCTCATGTTTTTATTCCAAAATATTCTAAATCTTAACTTGTTCATGCTAACAATTTCATTGGAAATGTCCTCCATCTGAGAATGTGGAGCGTCCTGGTATGTGTAAGTCGTTCCTGCATAATGTCGCAAACGTCGATAGTCGTGCGCACCTTTACAAACGTGTTTATCTTTATAATTATAAACAACGAACGCCAGTGCATACTATTAAATGATGGCATAATGTTCTCCCACATCCGGTAGTGAGTTAAACTCGTGAATGGACTAAAGTGGATGGGTTTACGTGGTATTCGACCCAAATATAAGATTTTCGCGTATACTGTGTAGATGATACAGCAAGAGTCCTGTTGCGTGCCGTCTGTGCAGACGATTACATTTCGCCAAAATCGAGTGCTGTGCGCATTTTAACAAAATATTTGCTTTTCTTTATAATAACAAACAACGAACGCCAGTGCATACTAGTAAATGATGTCACAATGTTTTCCCACATCCGGTAGTGAGTTCAACTCGTGAATGGACTAAAGTGGAGGGGTTTACGTGGTATTAAAACAAAAAAGGTTTTTATACAAAGACTATTTAACCATGCTGTGCATGTCTGTTAATTAAGTCTCTCATTAACCAATTGACTATTATTGGTCAAAAATCCAGAATTTAATTTTGGATCTGTGCTTTTTTGAAAACTATGAATCATGATTAAACGTTCGTGTTATCTTTCTTTCCATTACATACCGCCAACGGGAAGTAGGATCCTAAAACAGACCTTAAAAATCTGACAAAATATTTGCGCTGCCTGGTATAATAAATACACTATGTGATTATTTGTTAAAATGCTAATCTCAAGACGAAGTTGCTAACCCTAAAGTTGAATTATTGTTTGTCATGTCGGTGGAAGTTCTGACGAGTTCAATACAACGATTGAATTGTTTTAAATAAATGATCGAATGACAATAACACATCTACTCGCAACGTAAATTTGTAAATTAAGAATATTAATGATGCAGAAGTTTTTGTTATGGATTTTACGATGACTTATCGTTAAAAGCTAAAGTTTTGAAAATATGAAGCTTTTTACATATTTACTGATCATTTTGCATGAAAACATGCTTGTTTTCATTTGTGCTACTCTCGATGAGAATTATTTGTGTTCACGAATGCCAACAGTTTCTTCGAACAGTAATTGTGGAAATGTGAATGGCACTTACACGTGTTATGAGAGTATTCCTGCTGAATTGCCGAAAAACGCGTCACGATTAGAGCTAGATTGTATTGATCCGATGTCAATAACAAATGAAACGTTCCGCGGTGGAGGATGGGAAAACCTCACATATATAAGGCTGTTCTGGAAATCGCACACAACAAACAACCTACTTGGAGGGATATTCACTGGTTTGAAGAACCTGACGGCACTGCATATTAACATACTCTCACTGAAAACATTAGATAAAGGAGTTTTCGACGGTTTGGAAAATGTAACAATTCTTAATTTAGACGATTGTTGGCAGCTCAATTTTAATGACTTCCTCGACATTATGTCCAATGAAGATGTTTTACCAAACCTTCATTCTTTATCTCTAAAAAAAACATCTTCGGGAAACAATTATGACGTTATACTTGGGCAACGATTCTGGAAAATGTTTAAACGCCCTGTGATGTCGCTAGATATCAGCCAAATGAAAGTAAACGCATATGATATAAGGATTTTGGAAGCCGACCAAAGCTTATGCCGAAGACTTGAACTTCTAAATATGTCCAGCATATCAATTTCTAACCATCAAAATTGCTTCAAGTCCAAAACAAGATCACTACAGAATTTAAAGGTTCTTGACTTCTCCTCTGTTTACATTGACGGCCACGGAATAGATGCTTCCTTTTTGTGTAGTCCATTGACCCGGTCAATATCAAATGTACATGACATGCGCATTACCCGTGAAAATACTGGAAGGGTGAAATTAATGGATAATATCGACACTCTTTATGTGGACCAACTATGCGGTGATGCTGAAAACCTGTCCCCATTTATTTTTCAACACATAAAAAACATGTCCTACGGTTCTACGGGAGGCTACCGTCTAATGCCAAACCTAAAACGAGTTTACTTCAGGAAAAATAACATCAGAGTGTTAGATGTGGAAGTGCATACCGACACCCAAAGCAGTCTGGAATTCATAGATTTTACAGACAACGGACTGGAATATATACATCCTGTATTATTCCAAAATTTTCCCTCCTTGAAATATTTGATACTTTCCAGTAATAGGTTGGGTCAAATGCAGTTGAAAAATGAATCAGACTTTGCTTTATTGTTTAGATCATTACGTTACCTTGAACATGTTGATTTGGATAACAACGGAATATATGATATTTCGCCACACACATTTGCTGGCAATACAAGATTAAAAACACTTAATTTAGAGTCCAATATGATAACTACTATAAACTGTTATTTGAAAGATGTTCCATCTTTAAGGCAATTAAACCTAAGAAACAATCTGATTAAAATAATTGAAAAGTCCACAATAGACTGCTTCACAAATTTCCCTTTAATAGAAGTGACAATGGGAGGTAATGTACTGACTTGTCAAGAATGTTCCGACTACCAATCTGTCCAAAGCATTTTTCAAGAGAAAACATTAATCGCAGACTTTGATGAATTGCGTTGCGAAACAAAGGCACACACTCGCGTAAAATTAACAATGGATTTGCTCACATCGCTGAAATCTGACTGTGATCGTACAACAATTATTGGTGCGTCGGTGGCAAGCACGTTCGCAGTCGTTTTAGCACTGTTTATCGGAATAATTGTTCTGCGGTACAGAAAGAAACTTCGTCGAAGAAAAGATCGCATGGCTAGAGTTATAGCCAACTTAAACCGAGGCAATGGTTTCGCGGTGTATTTGATATATAGCAGCGTTGACGAGGTTTTTGTTCGGAGTGCAGTTTACTGGCCTTTAAATGAGAAGCTACGGCAAGTGGTGGGTATTGATCGGGACTTGGTGTGCATTGGTGACGAACAGTTTCGAGTTGGTTGGAATATCTATCGAGAAATATACAAATGCATGGAACGCTCTAACGTGGCGGTTGTAGTCCTTAGCGAAGGGTTCGCTAACAGTGTTTTCTGTGATCAGGAGATGGATATTGCAATGCAGCTTAAAAAGCCAGTAATATTGCTGTTGAAGGGAGATGTTGACATAAACCAATACTCAGAACACATTCAGATATTGTATCGAACAAATGTGCGTATTTTATTTGGATACGAAGATAATGAACTGGTCCTGAAAACATCATGGGATAAAGTTTGCGAATCTTTCCTGCAAATGGAATGAAAAAATATTTCCCAATTATTGTGAATTGAACAAAACATACATGTCATGGTTACAGTTGCGTATCCCGGTCCTATTTGCAACATGTATAGGCCCTTGTTAGCAAACACAAATCTTTAATTCTGTTTTATACAAATATTAAAGTTATGTATGCTGTAGAGTGGTGAGTAATAGCATTATTTCTGAGATCATACATCAAGATTTTAAAATATTCCTTCTAATAAATGTAAATGAAAGACATATTATTTCAGAATAATTTAAAGACCACTTTTAAAGAGAAAAAATAGGTGGTATTTGTTAAGTTTAGAATATACAAAAAGTAATATTAAGAAAAGAATGTCGTGGTTATACGGCAAAGAATATGCTCTATATTTACCAAAATATTTCATATGTTTGTTTGATGTGTGATATATCTTGCCTCTAATTTTAGCAATTGTGTAACATGTAAGTGCCTCATATGTTGTCGAAATAATGGGGTTGTGCTTTCATATCTACATTTAAATATAAAGAGTTTAGCTAAAATAAGTATAAACGTAACGTCGGTATTATGACGCACGTGTGTTTATTTTATATTACAAAAAACAATTATGTAAATAGATAGTTGTGTATTATTGTTCACACCAAATTTGTTTTGAATCAAGATTGTAACTTGCCCTCAGAAGTGTTGGCCGTTTTTGCATTACCAAAACACGAGTTTTGTGGAATCGGTAATAGCTGAACAGATTTGGAAGGACATTTCCGCCAGCCAATTCATATTCTTAAATGACAATTTATATTGCTTATTACAACTTAATGCTGACGAATTTCTATTGCATTTCGGTATATGACACTTGCATTTTGCATTTTGCTATTTGTTGCCAACATGCTTCAATTCCCTTGCGACGTTGTACTTCTTTGCATCATTTTGTTTCATGCACTAGAAACTTCATTGTATCTGTAGTTTCTTTACCATGGTGAATCAAATACTCTCTTGCGAATACATGCAAATGCACCATTTTAATCCATGCGACTTTGTTCTTCTTTGCATCCTTTTGTTGCATACACTAGAAACATCATTGTTTCTGTTGTTTCTTTACCATGGTGAATCAACTTTTCTCTTGCGAATACATAAAAAAATGCATCATTTTAATACCACCTTTATTAAAAGTTTATATCGCTTTATCGTTAGGACATTTCAACTCTACAATAGTAGTTATATTAGCACTGCACTAGTAATTACACTAGCAAATCAACAAGACGCATAATATAAAGACTAAGCATGTTGAAAGGCATGACTCAACTTGAAAATAATCAAATGCGACATAACAATTTGTAATGTGCAATTCATAATAAATGGAGAATCAGAAATATTGAGATTTATACACTCGAAGTTATATTTTGACAATTATACCACTGACCATTTATTATCAAAACAACCCTGCTTCTGCTCGTTAGTAAAACGCCAGAAGCAGGCGTGTGTATATGCGCAAGCAAATCGATGCACATGTATATGTCAGTACTTTCGTCCAACCTGTTTTGCTTGTAAGTCACTAAACACGTAAATTATTAACACAGATGAGCATTGTTTAGCCAATTGATATTTTGTTGACTGTTAGCACTTAAATGATTTCTGAACTTTATTAACAAATGAAAACGTAGTATTGACCGCATCATGGCGATGTATGCACTTATTGTAGAAAACTAACTGGAAAGCAACCTTCAATCACCGCAGGTCATGTGAACGTTTGAATATCAAGCGCATCCACAGCTGTGCCAATGAATCATGCGATGGACGTTAGCCTAGTGTTCGCGAATTAATTTCATTACACACAATTTCTTGGCCAGCACACACGTATGGAACGATAAACGCAAGTTCTACCAACAATGATACAAACATTGTGTATGCTCCTAAAAAGCATTTATAATCCGCAGGGATTTGACACGCGATTCTCTCATCGGAGACTCGAGTTTAATGCCCACTTACTGAGCATGTGGGTTTTGTTGGTGGTCGCCATACCGAAAAAGTGGGGTTTCTTCCGGCACCCACACACACACACAACACATGACTACATCGAAACATAAAATATTCTAGTCACAACTGCGAAGCTAAACATAGGAGCTAGAATAGACCCTCTTCACAATAAGCAAACATTGATGAATTCCAGAACGCGGCTGAAATTGTATCCAGTTCCAATACTGCCACGCAACGCCGCATCTGATTTCAAACATTCACTCTTTTGCACATTCGGCGACATAACAATATTTCAACACAAGATGATGGTCAGAATAAGCAGTAATATTTACTTCGCATTTATCTTTAAATGCATTAAATAAATGTTCTTGATTGAAGTATTGTTTTATTCAATTGTTTGCACACATATTAATACTATTCGTAAGAGCATTTTTACCGAGGTGTTTAAACAATGATCGATCAATAATCTTGTATATTGTTAGAATGGTGTTCATCACAAACCAATTGTCACGTTGTGATCAGATAATGTGCCGTCAAATACTAAATAACAACAAGTTGTCATAAACCACGGATAGCAGATGTCTGGTCAATAAACACAATGTATGATACCTTCATGTCTTCTCCTGGTAGTAGTAATGCGTGGTCATTTCTAGGACTAATTTATCGCCAAATAATCAAATTGACAGTTATTTGTCCTTACAGACTGTCAGAACCTTAAAGCGGGTATATACGATTTTGTCAAATATTTATGAATTTATATAAACTGTGTAAAACACTTATTATATATATATTTCAATATAAATTAAAATAAAAGTTAAGAAGAACATGTGTCGAAAAATGCGAAATAAGCCAGATATTTAATTCTGAATTTGAAAACGGCTGTACAGCCGAATTCGCCAGTATGTATACCATACATGTACGATGTGCATCTTAACTTACGAGGGGTGTTCCAGAAGTTAGTGGATTTTCGCTATAATTTTCATTTGGTAACATAAATGGACAAACAAACAGCATGTTAAGAATATTTCGTCCTTTCCAAATCTACTCTCCAAAAATCATGGAAATACATAAAACAATAAATATATATCAGAGATTTAAACATGTGCACAATGCGCACAACGACGCACGTGTATCGTTTCTGTTCAACGTCAATGACGTTATGAAGTTAACAACTGTCATATCTTTACCACATAATCACCTCCAACGCGAATGCACTTTATATGTCGGGAAATCCACTTGTTAAAAGTGTCTCTTTACCAGTAAGCGTCAAAAGACGACACGATTCGCTTTGCTGCAACTGTAAGTTCCTGTTTACTTGCAAAGCGAATACCGCGAAACTGTGATTTAACTTCCGGGAAGACGCGGAAGTCCATATGGGCCAAATCCGGGCTGTAGGGAGGACTTAGGCGCTGTAACGTGAAATTTGCCTAAAATTCTGTTTATCAACGACAATTAAACCAAATTTAAATTCGCGTAACGCTCATACTTATAATAAAATACACACGTGCGCCGCATGTCGTTACTGAGGTTTCTATGGCAACGCGTTTCAAACGCGCTTTATGGAATTCATGCATTTTTAGCTTATATATAAAGTCCGTGATAATTGGTTTGTATAATATGTAAATTTCATTGACTTTTACCAGCAAACTAATAAGTTATAGCGAAAATCCACGAACTTCTGGAACACCCCTCGTAGTATAACGGTTTATATTACAAAGACGAATACTTCGGTTATTGTAGGGAAATATGTACGTCACTATCGGCTCGGGGCGCTAATTTGTCTTTGCTGCATTTTATGAAATTCGGCTTCAATGTATAATTTTTCTTGCCTATTTTGTGTTATTGTAACATATTTTATCAATATATTACAATTAAACACATTTAAAAAATCGTATATACCCGCTTTAATACTGCATCGATATAAGCCAGATTAATCATAACTATAAAGTGAATGACGGATATTCGTTCATACGTTAATTTGACACTAGTGGACGTTCGTTCCAACGTTGTTTTGACAACCTGGGCAATCGTTCCTTCGTTATTTTGGCAATCCGGACTATGGTTCCTACATTATTTTGACAGCCCGGGCATTGACTCTTACATAATTGGTATCCAGGTCATTATTTTCACATTTCATCAAAATGAATATGAAACTCTGGGCAATTTTAACCGGTATGTTTAATGTGTCATTATTTAAAAAAAGTGTGCCATTTTTCATATTTTTATCATATTTGTATTCAGTTTCAAGACTTTTTCCTGAGCATGAGCATGATAACGTAAAAGAAATTATTCGAATATATCGACTTCCGGTAATACTGAGAATAAGCGAAACTTTGCGGAAATGGGGGCGACTTTAACTGCATTGCCCCGTATTGTATGTAGAATTAGACGTGTGTTACTCAACGTACAAGTGGACCTCGAAGCATGTTCGTTCGTTAGAAGTTCCATGCTTGAAGTAAATTTGAAGGAGTTGCTCATTACTATATATACATGTACATAATATTCTCACAGTTTGTGCATTGCCTTTAATTGTTGAAACCAATGTCCGATATAAACAATATGTAGGAGCGGATGTCCGGGGCGTGAAAATTATTTCGGAACAAATATCCGGGCTGTCAAAATAATGTTAAACGATAGTCCGGGTTGTTAAAATAACGTTGAGACGAATGTCCGGGTAGTCAAAACAAGGTAGGAACAAATGTCTACTTTGTCAAAGTTAGCGTAGGAACGATTGTCCGCGGGAATAAAAGTCCGGATACCTATAAAAGCGCTCTATATCTAAACGTTTTAAATATTTAAAATTGTAGTGCTTTGGATTTAACGTGTTTACAAACCCAGTTTCATACGAACTTTGGCAACAATTTAGCACAGAAACAACAAAAGCAGCAGTAACATTAACTTAAAATATTTTGTGTAGGTTGTGTATTGGAATAGTTTTCATCTATTTATACCGTAATAATGTGATCTATATTGTTTTAACCAATTTGTATACATGCGGATCATACCTTAATATAAAGTTGATGTTTCACAGTAATACACAGGAATCGATGTCATGGTTCAGACGCGCCTGTTTATTTACACAGCGCGTTCCATTTAGCCACAAACATGTTTATGCACTGGAAACGTACGTACATTTTGAGCAAACAGCAAACGCAGTTATGTGCTCAACGCGGACGTTTCGTCTACTAATGTTTCCTTATTACTTAAAATAAACTAGAATGAATCCAACAATGTTTTGCACCCATTTGACGTTAATCGGGCAATTCCAGCGGATATCTTTGGATGGTAAATATGTTGACGTTGGTTAATTTCAATTTTCTGTATAGGAGCACAAAAGGTTTTTGTGTTTGTGTATGAACTGTTGATTTGTAGGTTCTCATTGAGATCTCACGCAATGTTTGCATGTTCCTGTGCATTTCATTTCATGACTAAATGTTCAAATTGCCCAGGCGTACACTATTACTCAGAAAAGGTTAGCAATTTATAAACTAAACGTAAACTCAAACATGACTGTTTGATGTTAAGATACTGAAACATTAGCACGTAAAACTTCACACCGGTCACAAAAAACATTCGGTTGCAAGGTCATTGGAAAAAGAAAAGCCGGTCTTAGGTTTCTATACTCTGAATGCTTTAACGACAACTCATTATATTTTAGTAGATATGCATAAAACTTGATATGCATCCGGACAAAAACACGTGTAAAAGAGTCCACCTTGTACAATCTCCGACATAGCCTATACAAAAAAACGAAAACTCTAACCGTACCCCGTGATATTTAGAAAGTAAAGAACAGAGGGGGGTAATCACGTGACAAACAAGATGGCGACGTCCATGCCAAGGCAGATATTTTTCGTCGTTTTATACCCAGTATTACTTGTATTATTATGTTTTATTCCGCTCACTTTCCAGCCATATTAGGAAGAAAGTTACAGGCTTTGATTTCGTTGTAATATTCGCTCTATATCTCGACCTTACTCGGTGCAAAGTTTCTTAGTGGGATGACCTAATTAGGGCTCCACTAAGACAATTTGCGGGGAGTAAAGTCGAGATATTACGTAGGTACATGTATCTCTCCAAAAGATATTGTCGTTCTTTCTATTTCACATATTTTTAGATGCTGAAGATCAAATCTACGCATTTGATTTGAAACAGATTCACAAGACCCATATGAATCATAATGCCTTAACCCTTTACCAAACGACAATCTGGACATTCCCAATTTGAAAGAGGTTGCAGACGATAATTAAAGTGTAATGGAATCTGAAGGAAATGATCAGGTAGGGAAGAAATAATTGTGTTAAAAGGAGAAATTGCTCATCTTAAGCAATTTTTCATTTTATCACAATTACTTATAAAGTCGTCAGCTACAAACCTGTAAAATCCTGTTAGTGTTTGGTAAAGGGTTAATAATCTCTGGTTCCTTCTTAAGAGCCTTTCACACATTTATAACAAATACAATAGTAGCATCTTTCTTTGTAAAGAATCATCTCAAAATATAACAAAGGCTGTTTGTAAAACATGCATGCCCCCCATATGCGCTGTCAGTTGTAGTGGCAGCCATTGTGTGAATACGTTATTTGGCACTGTGACCTTGACCTTTGACCAAGTGACCTAAACATCAATAGGGGTCATCTGCGAGTCATGATCAATGTACCTATGAAGTTTCATGATCATAGGCATACGCATTCTTGAGTTATCATCCAGAAACCATTTTAATATTCCGGGTCACCATGACCTTGATCTTTGACCAAGTGACCTAAAAATCAATAGGGGTCATCTGCGAGTCATGATCAATGTACCTTTGAAGTTTCATGATCCTAGGCATAAGCGTTCTTGAGTTAACATCCGGAAACCATTTTACAATTTGGATCACTGTGACCTTGACCTTTGACCTAGTGACCTGAAAATCAATAGGGGTCATCTGCGAGTCATGATCAATGTACCTATTAAGTTTCATGATCAAGCGTTCTTGAGTTATCATCCGGAAACCATTTTACTATTTCGGGTGACCGTGACCTTGACCTTTGACCTAGTGACCTGAAAATCAATTGGGGGTCATCTGCGAGGCATGAACAAATTTGGTAGAGGACTATTAGATATCACTACATACCAAATTTAGTAGCCCTAGGCTCTATAATTATGAACAAGAAGATTTTTAAAGTTTGCACAAAATAGGCCTTATTTAAGCATATGTTCATTTTTTGTGACCCCCGGGGCAGGGTCAAATTTTTCCCCAGGGGCATAATTCGAACAAATTAATTAGAGACCTATAAGATGTCACTACATACCGAATGTGGTAAAAATAGGCCCAATAGTTATGGACAAGAAGATTTCTAAAGTTTGCACAAAATGGGCCCAATATAAGCATATGTTCAATTTTGTGACCCCTGGGGAACGGTAAAATTTGATCCCAGGGGCTTAATTTGAACAAACTTGGTAGAGGACTATTAGATGTCATTACATACCAAATTTGGTAGCCCTATGCCATACGGTTATGGACAAGAAGATTTTTAAAGTTTGAACAAAACAGGCCTTATATAAGCAATTTTTCAATTTTTTGACCCCCCGGGGCAGGGTCAAATTTGACCCCAGGGGCATAATTTGAAGAAACATGGTAGAGGACTATACGATGTCACTACATACCAAATTTGGTAGCCCTAGGCCCAATGGTTATGGACAAAATGATTTTTAAAGTTTTAACAAAATAGGCCTTATATAAGCAAATTTTCAATTTTTTGACCCCCGGGGCAGGGTCAATTTTGACCCCAGGGGCATAATTTGAAGAAACTTGGTAGAGGACTATAAGATGTCACTACCTACCAAATTTGGTAGCCATAGGCCCAATGGTTATGGACGAGAGGATTTTTAAAGTTTTCACAAAATAGGCCTTATATAAGCAAATTTGCAATTTTTGACCCCCTAGGGCAGGTTCAAATTTGACCCCAGGAGCATAATTTGAACAAATTTGGAAGAGGTTCACCCCAGGAACATTCCTGAGAAATTTCATCAGAATTGGACCAGTAGTTTAGGAGAAGAAGATGTTTAAAGAAAACGTTAACGCACGGACGCACGCACGCACGCACGACGGACACAGGACCATGATTTAAGCCCCGCTGGCCTCTGGCCAGTGGAGCTAATAATATACCAAGGCGAAATGATTTGGTTCATTTATTGTTTAAGATGACCAGTAAATAAGCTTTATCTACATAGTTATGTTTGTCCTTCCCTGTAATTAAACGAAGCAAAAATAGTAGCAATGCTTAAAAAAGATTGCATCGAAATACCACATGCACATGTGTTCATTCCGAATTACACTAAATCTAGACACGTTCGCGCTGACGATTCCATTGGAAACGTTCTCCATTTGTGACTGTGGAGCGTCCCGTGATGTGTAAGTCGTTCCTGCATCATGTACGTCTGAAGATAACCTACAGTAATCCTAAGGCGATCACGTACTCATAGAGTTCGTTGTCGCCGTTTTTAAGAATGTGACAGAAGATGCTGCCAGGAGACAAAGACGCGTATACTCTGTAGAAGATGCAGCAAAAGTCCTGAAGTGTGCCGCATGAGCAGACGATAACATGTCGCCAACATCGAGTGTCGTGCGCATTTTAACAAAATATTTGCTTTTCGATATTATTATAAACAACGAACGCCAGTGCATACTAGTAAATGATGTCATAATGTTCGCCCACATCCGGTAGTGCGTTCAACTCGTGAATAGCCAAAAGTGAAGTGGTTTACGTGGTATTAAATCAAAAATATGATTTTCGACACAAGCTACTTATCTGCATTACATGTCTGTTAATTATACAGATATGACTTAAGTCTTATATTAACCAACCGAATAGTATTGGTGAAACATCCTGAATTAAATCTTGGATCTGTTCTTTTTAGAACTATGAATCATGATTTAACGCATGTAGTATCTTGCTTTACAGTAAGACCGCTAACGATTCGTAAGATACTAAATCGAAACATATAAATCTGACAAAATCTTATCGTGGTATAATGGAAAAGGTACGGTGGTTACTGATTTATATGATTACTTCAAGACGAAGTTGCTAACTCTAAATGTGGATTGTTGTTTGTCATGTCGGTGTTATTTCGGACGTGTATTGAACATTTCCATGAAAGCTATAGACAACGTGAAAAAAAACATTTGTTATGGCCGATGTTTTTCAATTTTGTAATAGTTGCTCTTCAAAGCGTTTTTGCGTACGTTGCCATGTTTTCCATTATCATGGCCTGTGAGAAAAACCATTTACATTGCCGTTGACATTGGTTTTTTATGGGTATAACTTCGAGTTTAATTAAATAATAACGTAGTTTATATATTGAGAATAGCCGTTTACTATCCTGTCGTTGTATTATGTATCAGGTTAGGCTTAGAATAAAAATGTTTTAATAGAATACAGAATGTTGCATTCGTGCCGAATTGACAAAAAGTATAATACTTGAAAAAAAAATAAAAACATTATTTTAAAAGTCCAATTCTCAAAAACGTACAAAGTAAAAAAATAAAATAGTGAAAAGTCACGAATATTAAAAAAACGAGTGGCTGATTCCTTGTGTGCCCTACGCGTTCCTTTAAAAAAAACGTGAGGACATTTCTTTCTCATTGAGGCAACGCAGTCTTTTTCTTAAACTTTGAGGGATGCTTCGCCATCCTTCTATAAGGGCGACTTTTATACTGCAACACTTTTTAAACTTAAATATCTCATTTATAAATACATATTTTGATTTAAACATGAACATGTGGTGATTGGCCTACATTGAGTGCAAGCACACGATAAAATCATTCATCCCTGACGATCGGACGCTTTATTATGTGGGGAAGGTAGCCTGCAAGAGGCCACTTGCGGGGTTGCGCTACGGAATATTCATGCGAGCCATATTGTTTTTTTAATGAATCTTATGTTTTTCTGGTGTAAGAATCAACCTAAAATGATGAAATTGAAATGAAAATATAATTATAATTATATCGCGTTTAACCATTTCCACGTGCAAGGTGTAAACGATACCTACGCCACGTGCTAAAGCATCCGATCGTCACGGATGAATGATTTTATCGCGAGCTTGCACATATTGTGGCCAAATGATCAAATGTACAACTTTAAATCAAAATCCTTACTCATTAGTGAGATATTCACGCTAAAAAATTGTTGCGTTAGAAAAGTCTCCAAGTGTACAGTCATTCACTGTTACACAATTCGCTAAACAAATGATATACAGATGGTCGAATTCGCGGTGATACGTGTTTAGTTTATATGGTAAATTTAAATATGCGATTAAACGTCTTATTACAAACCAATTGTTGTTGATAGATTCGTCTCGAAATCTCACCGGTAGGGCGATTAAAGCGTGCAACGCATTTGATTTGTTAACTTTAACATTTTTGGGTGTCATGACAAATGATTTTGTTTCGTTTATAGCTTCGTAGGGTTAAACTAGGAAGTAAAGAAAAACAGCAGGTTTGCGTGTTAATTTTCTTATTATTTGAAAAGAAATTACTTTGATCTATAGGAAAGCATAAGGCAAAAGCACGCAGCAAAATGATAGACTTCGGATATCGATTTATTGATAGTTGAATATCGTAATAAAAATAATGTTTTTATGTTGTTATATAGAGTACGAATTTTCAGTGTTTTTTTTTCATGGTTCCTCGCGTTTGAGATATATGTACACATGTTTAAAAAAAAGTACACGTGTCTAATTTACTTTTATTTTATTTCATTATATTCAACGAAAATAAGATGAAAAAAAGTTCCTTTAAAACTTGTTTCATCGCTCATTAATTTTTGCTAAAACAAATTCTCTTGTATGAGTTAATATTCTTAATTTCACGAGCAAGCAAGGTATATATAAGCTGCTTACAGGTAAATTATCAATCTCGAAACAATGTCTTAACTTCCTTTACGTATTTTATTTCGCATTTCTTCAAAAAAAACAAGTTCAGGCCGCAAAATGCGTTGACGGCATTGTGCTTTACGGTAAGTAAGCTTAGAGGAAAGATTTATTTTTTTGTCGTATTATAATATCATGAAAAATTTAGCTCTGTAGTAAAAAAACTGACTCAAATATGCAGTTTAGGTGAAAAGGATAATAGCGAGACAGAAAAAGAAATAACGCGACAGTACCAGGATGAGAAAGCTACACTTATGATAACGTGACATTACAACGATGATAATCGGACAGCATTTGGTTAAGCGATAATTAATTTTAAAAAAAACAACACTTCGTTAAATATTAATGTGTGAATGCCGTCGAATCTGATTTAATAATTTGTTCTTAAGAAACATGTACCATAGTTTTAGAAATATTCATTGTAAACTAATGCTCTGAACGCTTTTTTAAAATCCTTCTAGGGCAAGACTTACTCAATAAAATTGAGTGAAGACAAAACAGCATAAAATTACATTTCTTAATTTGGTTTTAAAATACATACACGATTTCAACATATTCCAATATCTACAGGAAAATTATGTAATATAAATCTGTTAAGTCTGTTTAAACTAGACATATATCTTTGAATAAATTCCTTAAGATATTGACATGTAACATCATATTGTGTAATTTGGTAAAAAAATAGTGTGAATGAAAAACTAATGTGTATTGATTTATCATATATACAAACTGCAAAACCTAAACTTGTGTATGTTAGAGTTAAAAGAATCGTTAAATTGCAAAGAATGACGATTCTCGAACAAGGGAATTAATACATGCGTCATAATAATGCACCATGTTATAATTGGTGTATAAATTTAAAAAAAACACTTAAAGCTAAACATTACTGTTCGACTTATGATAATACATTGGCATGTGCTTATAAGCGTGTATATATCAAACTATTACATATTAATGAATATAAATCGTGCAATTAGAGCGCAATCCAATGCAAAAACAAGACGCATAAAACTGCACAAATCATAATTTACAATTTTGATTCCAGTCGAACATTTACAGTAACTTTGCTAGATTAATTTTGTTTTTAATTTTCTAAACCACATATATCTTAAACACTAATCTTAATGAAACATATTGGTTCAATCTAGACTACTCATTCATTAGTTTAAATCATTTGCAGAATTGATCTACACACATTGTCCCACGTTGTTTTGAGAACATACTCGCCGTGTTCATATTCGATCAGAATGCGCACATTTGTTCTATACAAAACTTGAATAGGCTCTGACAATTCATCTATATTGACACGATCTTTCAGCAGCAATACAATTGGTTTCTTAAGCTGTATTGCAATGTCCAACTCCTGATCACAGAATGCGCTGTTTGCAAACCCTTCGCTCAGTACAAGAACTACGACGTGCGATAGCCCCATGCACCTGTATATTTCTCGATAGATGTTCCAGCCAACTTTAAACTGTTCATCACCAATGCAGACCAAGTCGCGTTCCACACCCACGACTCGCTTGAAAGTTTCATTCATTGGTGCATAAACATTGTTTTTGACAAAGACTTCGTCGGAACTGCTGTAAATTAAATACACCGCGAATCCTTCGGCGATTTGCAGCTCGGTTATTGCTTGATTCAGCAAATTTATATATCTCTTGCGCTTTCTTTTATGGTGACATAAAAGCAACGTCACACCAGTAGCAAACAATACAAATGCAACGGAAGTCACAGCAACACCGATAATTAGTGGTAGCGCACAGTCCCGTTTTAATGTTGTTAAAACTGTTACCGACAATTGGTCCGTCGTGTGATCTTTGTTAGTGCATTGTAATTTGTCCAAATCTGGGTATCTGTTTAATTTGCTGAGAACAAAGTTAACGGAATCAAAGTCTGAACATGATATGCAGAGGAGCTTGTTTCCACCGAAGGAAATATTATTTAGATTAAGGTCGGTTAAAATATTTATTGCAGATGCATCTATTGTTGTAAAAAAGTTATACCGCAAATCAAGAAATTCAAGTTTCGTCATATTTGTATTTAAAAAACGTAGATCAGTTAGTCTATTAAAAGCCACATTCAAAGTCTGTAAATGCACATTATAAGCAAACATACGTTTCGGAATGACGGAAATATCGTTATTGTCAAGAAAAATATGTTGCAGATTGTGCAAAGATTCAAATAAACATTCAAAGTCCGTTTGGTTGTTCATCTGCATCATACCTAATTTATTATTAGATACTACTAAATGAGTCAGCCATTGGAAGTTTTTAAGCAGTCTAGTATTGATATGTTCAAGTCCGTTTTCTGAAAGGTCTAAGAATTTTAAAACCATTGGCACTTCTAACACCGCTTCGAAATCAATATATTGAACGCTGTTTCTTCTAAAGAACAATCGCTCAACATTCAAAACAACAGTGGGATCACTGAGGGCAAATGTAACATTTTTTATATGTTTGAAAACGTATGGAACAATCACCGTTTGACTGATTGCACATAACTCGTCTGCATAAAAAGTGTTCATATGCTGTGCCAATTTAAACAATCCGCTGAAGTCAAAAGTAAAATAAATGTCTTTAATATTTGTAATAAATCTTGTTAAAGGATTACATACTGTATTTGAATTTAACGTTTTCCCGTCGATGAAAGTTCCTGAGACGTCAAGCACCTTCAAATTACGAAGTGTTCTATTTTGTGAAATTTTCGAATTCTTGTGATTAATAACGTAAGTGTGTGAAATATTTACAGATTCAATACACCTTCCCAAGTCAGGTTCAGTGTCCAAAATGCTCATATCAAATGATGAGATCACCGTGTCACTGAAATCAAGAATCTTTATTGGACGCTTAAAAATCTTAAAGAAACTTTCATTTAAGTCAAATTTGTAATCTTCCATTTTTGACGTTCTACGAAGATATAAATGTGTCAAATTCGGCATTACTGACTCATTTGCCATTGCCTGAACAAATTCAGTTGAATTCAATTGATAACAGTCGTTCAAACTAAGCAACTCCACGTTAATCAGAGAGCGAAACACACCGTTTTGAAGTTTCAGTTTTGCTACATGGATGTGCAATTCTTTGAGTCGTTTCAATCCCCAAAAAGCATTATCAGCCAACTCTGTCTCGTCGGAATAAAGCTGAAGGTATGTTACATTTCCCCATCCCAATCCATGGAATGCTTCAGGCGTTATCATCCTTGCTTTGATACAAATAACGTGAACACGCGTTACTTTATCCGGAATATTCCCGGGAATCATACCAGAACACGTATAAATCCCATATTCACTCGAACAAGTTCCATCAGAGGGATCCAATGGCGCATCCGAACATGCTATTTCCTCACATTTCATACCTTTATACCACGCGCATGCAGTGAGCACAAATAATATTTGTAATTTCACAGCCATAGCGGATTCTATTTGTATCTTGTTTGTTTATTATTCTAGTGTTTGATAATTATTTAAATAAAAAATTCGTATTCTTTCAGTTGTTTCCGTACAATATTTTTTGCACACTTGCTGTCTTATCAAAGTAAAATATTATATTGTAAATTTTTTATCATCTCAACCACATCCTTAATTTTCACTGATCAACTCATATACCGTTCCTTGCGGTCATGTTTATATATATATATATATATATATATGCTTTATCAAACAACCACTACAAGCGTAGTCAATAAACAGTGTCTGTATCATAAAGTATGCTGCAGCGGTGCGTTGAATACGGAATACCGTTACGGCCATCGTGGTAACACTTTAAAATCCAGAGGGCGACAATGCGATAGTGCGATAGTATGATGGCGATATTGTGATAGTGCGATGGCGACAATGCGATAGTACGATGGCGACAATGCGACAACGCGATAGTACGATGGCGACAATGCGATAGAACGATGGCGACAATGCGACAACGCGATAGTTCGATGGCGACAATGCGATAGTCATATCGTAATGTCGCCATCGTATCATCGCATTGTAGCCATCGAACTATCGCGTTATCGTACTGTCGTCATCGTATTATCGCATTGTCGCCATCGTACTAACGTACTGTCGCCATCGTATTAATGCACTGTAGTCATCAAATTATCGCATTATCGTACAATCGCATTGTCGCATTGTCGCCATTGTACTATCGCACTGTCGTCATCGCATTGTCGCACTGTTGTCATCGTATTATCGCACTATCGCACCGGCGCATTGTCGCCATCGTACTATCGCACTGTCGCAATCGTATTGTCGCACTGTCGTCATCGTATTATCGCATTGTCGCCATCGTACTATCGCATTGTCGCCATCTCACTATCGCGTTGTCGCATTGTCGCCATCGTACTATCGTATTGTCGCCATCGTACTATCGCATTGTCGCCATCGTACTATCGCATTGTCGCCATCGAACTAAATAAAATTGTCGCCATTGTGCTATCGCATTGTCGCCCTCTGGATTTTTATATGTAACAACTATGGCACTAACGGTATTCCGTATTTAAAAGTCTGAATTTTTTGTCCATTACACTGTAATCAGACGTTCAAATCAAACCGAGCACTTTCACCGAAAGAGCGAAACACGCCTGCTTAAGTTTAAGCGACGAAAAAAAGCATGCAGTACACACATAAAATAATTATCACTTAGTTTGTTATTTCACATCCAGAACGTGTTCATTCGGCGTCAAGTGACTCAATTGTTTGTCAATAGACACATTCCTGTTACACGGTTATATATTATTACATATGCTCACGCTTTCGATTTTCGCTTGACTCTAGTCTGTATAAAGATTATGACATTGCGTTCAAAATCGACATTAAACAGACTAGTTTATTTGTTTCACGTATCCTTTATGGCTCTGATAAGAGTCATATTGTATTATTATTTACAGCCTCTTACTGACGCCGTTCAGGGTGATACAGGGTATATCGGATTATCGATCAAAAAGGGTATAATTTAATCATTAAATATGTTTTGTCACTTTATTCTACTTTAATTATATATATTAATATTTCATCTTTAATGATTATTTTATAAGATTTTATTTTCAAAAGCAAGATATCATCAATGCTCTGAACAAAATTATAATATGAACGCTGTATGTGCTTTATACAATCGTATGTAAACAATCATCAATTATTTGTCAAAGAAAAGAGACCTGATAAAATGTGGTCAAATGTTACAGCGAAAAACAGTTTCAAAGTTTGGTATTTATGATCAATCTTTTTGTGTAAAAATGTATATTATGTTTAATATGATAACAGATTTTTTATCAAGATTCAAAATGCTCTTTTTTGTAGGACAATATATTCAACACACGTTCATATACCATATTAGTGTTCGTGTTCGTGTGTCGCATGAACAGATATCGTTGCGGGAAATTAAAATGGAATATACTGTTCCACAGAAATTAAAAACGAACATTTTGTTTCTCGTTTAATTTATGTAACGATACCACATCTAGCGTTTAATTTTTGGCTATTGCTAGAGGAACACTGATATGTTTATGGGTTAACTTTATTTAAGGAAATATTTTGCGAAATATTAGTTGATTTTGAGTATTTATGCCACTTGAAAGTTTTGCCAATGACATAAATTGTATGTGTCCTTGTATAATATATTCTGATAAAATGTTATTATTTATATTGGATCATGAGCAAAATATTATTTAGCCTTTTTTGGAACAACCGATTTACAAATCTTAGATAGTGTATCATCCTGTGTGGTAACCATTCTTTTTAGCGTGGAGACGCTATCCGTTTATATTAGTACAATGCTCAAATTAAAAGCCACCGGTAATATCTCAGTCAGTTGAGAAAAGGTGTTTATAATAGTGATATGAGGTGTATAATGTAATAACATTGAGAGACCAGTTATTCCGTAAACAATGCATTACGGTCTATCAAAATAGCTATGTCATTTTCCAATCGTTTTCTACCAATATAACACACACATGAATCCGATGCAGAAATTAAATAGTTTGCATTAATACGCTTCAATAGTTTCAAAACTTCCTGTTCTATATGTCCTTTGTAAGCGCAATGGGTTGATTTTAGACAAATAACTGGAAGAGGAAGTTCATATAAATTATTAAGTGAAGCATAGCTTAACAAATTAGAAACTTCCTATTTTATTTGTGACATGTTTAAGGGGAATTTGTTATATGTACTCGGTTGACGTTTGTTCTAGACCGAAATATGTTTTGTCGCTATAATACCACGATGAGAAAGCTACACTAATCATAACGTGACAATACGATGATGATTATCGGAAAGCATTTGGTTAAGCGATAATTAATTTAAAAACAAACAATTCGTTAAATAGTTTTAGAAATATTCACTGTAAACTAACGCTCTGCACGCTTTTTAAAAATCCTTCTAGGGCAAGACTTACCCGATAAAATTGAGTGAAGACAAAAAGGCGATAAAATTACATTTGTTAATTTGGTTTTAAAATACATACACGATTCCAACATATTCCAATATCTACAGGAAAATTATGTTATATAAATCTTTTAAGTCTGTTAAAACTAGACATATATCTTTGAATAAATTCCTTAAGATATTGACATGTAACATCATATTGTTCAATTTGGTTAAAAAATAGTGTGAATAAAAAACTAATATTTATTTATTTATCATATATACAAACTGCATAACCTAAACTTGTGTATGTTAGAGTTGAAAGAATCGTTAAATTTCAAAGAATGACGAATCATGAACTAGGGAATTGATACATGCGTCATAATAATGCACCAAGGCATAGTAAACATCGTGTATTAATTAAAAAAACACTTAAAGCTAAAAATTAATGTTCGACTAATGATAATACATGGACATGTGCTAATAAGCGTATATATATCAAAATATGACTTATTGATGATTATAAACCATACAATTAGAGCGCTATTCAAATCCAAAAAAAAAAGACTCATGAAACTGCATAAATCATAATTAACAATTTTGATTCCAGTCGAACATTTACAGTAACTTTGCTAGGTTATTTGTTTTTAGTTTTCTGAACGACACATATCTTAAACACTTATCTTAAAGAAACATAATTGGTTCAATCTAGACTACACATTCATTAGTTTAAATCATTTAAAGAATTGATCTACACACATTGTCCCACGTTGTTTTGATAACATACTCGCCGTGTTCATATTCGCACTTTTGTTCTATACAATACTTGAATAAGCTCTGACAATTCATCTATATTGACACGATCTTCCAGCAGCAATACAATTGGTTTCTTAAGTTGTATTGCAATGTCCAACTCCTGATCACAGAATGCGCTGTTTGCAAACCCTTCGCTCAGAACAAGAACTGCGACGTGCGAAAGCCCCATGCACCTTTATATTTCTCGATAGATGTTCCAGCCAACTTTAAAGTGTTCATCACCAAAACACACCAAGTCGCGATCAATACCTACGACGTTTTTGAAAGTCCTATTCATGGGTGCATACACAATATTTGTTACAAAGACTTCGTCAGAACTGCTGTAAATACACCGCGAAACCTTCGGAGATTTGCAGCTGGGCTATTGCTTGATTAAGCAAATTTATATATCTCTTGCGCTCTCTTTTGTGGTGACATAAAAGCAACGTTACACCTGTAGCTAACGATATAATTGCAACGGATGTCACAGCAACACCGATAATTAGTGTGAGGGCACAGTCGCGTTTTAATCTTTCTAAAACTGTAACCGACAATTTGTCTGTCGTGTGATCTTTGTTAGAGCACTGTAATTTGTTAAAATCTTGGAATCTGTTTGTTTTGCTTAGAACAAAGTTGACGGAATCAAAGTCTGAACATGATATGCAGAGGAGCTTGTTTCCACCGAAGGAAATATTATTTAGATTAAGGTCGCTTAAAATATTTCTTGTAGATGCATCTATTGTTGTAAAAAAGTTATATCGCAAATCAACAAATTCAAGTTTCGTCATATTTGTATTAAAAAACGTAAATCAGTTAGTCTATTAGAAGTCACATTCAAAGTCTGTAATTTCACATTATAAAAAAACATAAGGTTGGGAATAACGGAAATATCGTTAGTGTCAAGAGAAATATGTTGCAGATTGTGCAAAGATTCCAATTAGCATTCAAATTCCGTTTGGTTATTCATCTGCACCCTACCTAGTTTATTACCAGATACTACTAGATGAGTCAGCCATTAGACGTTTTTAAGCGGTCTAGGATTTATATGTTCAAGGCCGTTTTCTAAAAGGTCTATGAATTTCAAAACCGTTGGCACTACTAGCACTGCTTTGACTTCAAGATATCCAAATTTTTTTTTCTAAAGAAAATTCGCTCAAAATAAAAAAAAGGGGGAAATAGTAACATTTTTATCCGTCTGAAAACGTATGGAACAAACACCGTTTGACTGAATGCATATAAATCGTCTGTATACAAAGTGTTCGTATGTTGTGCCGATTTAAATAATCCGTTGAAGCCAATAGTTAAATGAATGTCTTTAATATATGTTACATTTCTTGTTAAAGAATTACATACTAAATTTTAAATTAACGTTTTCCAATCGCATTTCTCGAGACGTCGATGACCACCAAATTACGAAGTATTCTATTTTGTCAAACTTTCGAATTGTGATTAATAACGTAAGTGTGTGATATATTTAATGATTCAATTTTCATTGCCAAGTCAGGTTTAGGGTCCAAAATGCTCATATCAAATGATGAGATACTAGGTCACTGAAATCCAAAATCTTTATAGGACGCTTGAACATGTTATGGGAACTTTCATGTAAGTCAAAATTGTTATTTTCCATTTTTGACGTGCGACGAAGATATAAATGTGTCAAATTCTGAATTATTGACTCATTTGCCATCGCCTGAACAAATTCAGCTGAATTCAATCGATAACGTTCGTTCCAACTAAGCAACTCCACTTAAACCAGAGAACGAAACACACCGTTTTGAAGCTTCAGTCTTGCAACATGGATATGCAATTCTTTGAATTGTTTCAATCTCCAAAAAGCATTAACACCCAACTTCCTCGTCGGAATAAAGCTGAAGGTATGTTACATTTTCCCATTACAATCCATGGGATGTTTCAGGTGTAATCAGTCTTGCTTTGATTCAAAAAACGTTACTCCCTCCAGAATATTCCCGGAAATCATACCAGAGCATTCTAAATACCATATTCACTCGATCAAGTTCCATCAGAGGGATCCGATGGCGCATCCGAACATGTGGTTTCCTCACATTTTATTCCTTTAAAGTACACTCATGCACTGATCACGAATAATATTTGTAATTACACGTCCTTTTCGGATTCGATTTGTGTCTTGTTTGTTAACTATTCTAGTGTTTGACAACTATTAAATTAAAAAATGCGTATTCGTTCAGACTTTTAGTACATATGTTTGCATATTGTATGGTGTTGGTGTCTAATCGAAGTAAACTATTGTATTCTAAATTTTTTATCATCTCAACCAATGCTTTAATTTTCACTTAACAAGTCATATACCGTACCTTGCGTATATATATATATATATATATATATATATATATATATATATATATATATATATATACTAAATAAAACAACCACTACGAGCGTAGTTAATAAACCGCATCTTTATCATTATTATGATGCAGCGATGCGTTTGAAAGTCAGAGTTTTGTCCCTTTCACTGTAAACCGACGTTCAAATCAAACCGAGCACTTCAACCGAAAGAGCTAAACAAGCTTTTTAAGTTTGAGCGACGAAAAAAATCATACAGTACACATATAAAATAATTATCACTTACTAGTTTGTTATTTCACATCAAGAACGGGTTCATTCGGCGTCAAGTGACTCAATTGTTTGTCAATAGAAACACACTTGCTACACGTTAAAATATATCATATGCTGACGTTGTCTATTTTCGTTTGACTCTAGTCTGTATAAAGATTATGACATGCTTTCACAATCGACATTAAAACAGACGTCTTTATAGCACCCAGAATTTGGACGGAGGAAGAAAATGAAATGACGGGCATAATGTCCATATTGCCATTTAATGAC
Organism: Dreissena polymorpha; assembly: GCF_020536995.1. Taxonomy (NCBI): domain Eukaryota; kingdom Metazoa; phylum Mollusca; class Bivalvia; order Myida; family Dreissenidae; genus Dreissena; species Dreissena polymorpha. The sequence continues at coordinate 66,449,857 of NC_068357.1, forward strand.
TATTCATGTTTCAAGTTTCGTGAAAAAATATTTAGAACTTTTAAAGTATCGCAGTATCCAGAAAAGTGTGACAGACTGACAAACTGACAGACTGACTGACAGACAGACTGACAGACACACAGAGCGCACACCATAAGTCTAACAAAAACTAGGTTAATAAAAAGCAATTAATAAGTGCTTTAATGGTTCCTAAGCGCCTTCATTGGTCATCAAATTTTGAACCTTTGGAAGAAAGAGAGCGCAGTGCAAAAATCAGCAATCATCTGGGTTATGAAGCTGAGAGTTGAATTATTGCAACTAAAGACGGTATACAGGGTTTTTATGCCCCATATAGTGTCTGTCCGTCTGTCTTTCAGTCATTTTTGAAAAATGCTCATAATGTCGATGTCGCTTCAGATGTAACCTTCATATTTGGTATGCGTGTATATATGGACAAGGCCTTTCCATACGCACACAATTTTGACCCTTTGACCTTGACCTTGAACTAAGAGTCTGCGTTTAGGTTTTAAAATCTGCATTAAGGTTTCGAAAATGCTCCTACATTATATGTCGCCTCAGATTAAACCTTCATATTTGGATTGCATTTGTATATAGACAAGACCTTTCCATGCGCAAAAAAAATTGTTGACCCCTTTGACCTTGACCTTTAACTTAGGGTCCGCGTTTAGGTTTCGAAATTTCGAAATTTCGAAAAATGCTCTTAAGTGCTTTGTCGCTTTAGATGTAACCTTCATATTTGGTATGCATGTGTATATTGACAAGGCCTTTCAATACGCACACAAATTTTGACCACTTTGAGCTTGGTCTTGAACTGCGGTTTCGCGTAAAGGTTTCGAAAAATGCGTTTAAGTTTCAAAAATGCTCATAACTTCTATGTTGCTTCAGATGTACCTTCATATTGTTTTATGCATGTGTATATGGACAAGGCCTTTCCATTAGCACACTAATTTTGATCCCTTTGACCTTTACCTTGAACTTAGGGTCCGTGTTTAGCTTTTGAAATTTTCGAAAAATGCATATAACTTCTATGTCGCTTCAGATTATAACTTCTTTGTCGCTTCAGATGTAACCTTCATGTTTGGTATGCATGTGTATATGGACAAGGCCTTTCCATACGCAGACAAATTTTGACCCCTTTGACCTTGATCTTGAACTTAGGGTTCGCGTTTAGGTTTCAAAATCTGCGTTTAGGTTTCGAAAAATGCTTTAAACTTCTATTTCACTTCAGATGTAACCTTCATATTTGGTATGCATGTGTATATGGACAAAGCTTTTCAATATGCACACAATTGTTTACCCCTTTCACCTTGACCTTGAACTTAGGGTCCGCGTTTAGGTTTCGAAACTTTGTTCTGTTATTTAGCTGTCTTAAATAACAATCAAAGCCTTGTTCGAGGCATATGTCATCCTATGGTCACAGCTCTTGTTTTGCCTGATTTTTTAAGCGGCCCTGGCCCTCTCACTTTGTGAAAATTAGTCCTGAACAATCAAAATGGTGAAAAAATGAGTTGCACTCTTCTGAAAGTTTTATAAAAAAATACTCACGAACTTGTTAAAAAATGCGAAATTCAGTTTGTTATAAATTAGTATATTAAAGCATGTTTAATACTTGCATCATTCTAAATGTCTTTAAAGAATGCATTTAAATCATGTATACATTGTTGGGACACATTTTCTTTAACAAATAATCACTTATCTGACTGAAAAACACTGTAATTTTAAATTGTGAAATGACCGTTTTGACAGTTTTGAGCTTAAAAGCCCCATTTAAAAGTTAAAATTTGCCAATTTTTGCAAGTACTTATGGCCGTGTTAGATTTGTGAAATGTCCTTTTTTAAATTGTGAAATGGCTATCCACGGCCACTTTCTAAGAAAGAAAAAAGCCCTGGTAGTAAACATAGGTAAACACCATATGCACTTCACAGGCGCAACCTTAAGTCTTCATGTCTGTCTATAATATAAATTCAAATTTACTAAAGGTGCTTTATATTGATATAAAACATACTTTACAACACATGTTTGTGATTTTTATAGGTTCCCGGATTTCCTGCCTGGTTTAATGTGGTTTATGTCAATTATCCAGCTGTGTATTAGGTGCATCAGGGGGAATAGTCAGTGTTCTTCTAAAAATTCGAGAAGCCAGTTATATTTTCAAAGTAGCTTTTCAACTAAGCAATAAAACGGGTGCTTTTGCACCTTTTCAATTTATATTTTTGGAAAAGTAGCCGGCATCTTTACTAAATGTTACCAGTGAAAACGTCAGCTCCTGGTGTTTCCAGAGAACACTGGCAAGAGCATCAACAGAGTGAAGTTGTTATCAAAGCATCAACTAATCATAAAAGCATGAGCACTGTAGATATACACATGTACTCTGTTTAATTGTTTTAATGCATCTCTATATCGTTGAGTATATTGTTGGTTAAGGGTTATAAGTAAAAAATGAGACGCAAAGTGTTTTTTTCTCATCGTTTTGTTTTTGTAAAGGCAACTAGGTTTGAGGTTTTTCTCATAGACCATATGAATGTGTTATTATAATAGACAAAGCATACTGTAAAATAATGTGTTCGAAAAATATAGTCCACTTTATAAATTACCTTTTTATTGTACAATAAGACAGCACAAATGATCAGAAAAAAAACAGTCATTAAATAATTACCAAATAATTAGTTCGTAAACTTACGCCTCGCTAGGGACAATTTTTGTTTACAACTTCAAATAGTCTGTAAAATGTTCAGGGTTTTACATTGGTTAGTTAACCTACGCACAGTTTTCCACAACCCAGTATCCAGGGTGCAGGATCACACGAATTTGTGGGGTTCACAATTAAACGTTAATGGATGTAACACACCGGTAAGTGGTGATTTTTTTCAAATTACTGTTATAACAATTTTTCATAGGAATTTCTACGAGTGCATTAAAGACAGTTTTATGCTGCTTATGGCAATATGAAATATGTCAGAATTACGTTATTAAATTAGCCTGTGTCAAACGATATATACAGCATTACTTTACATGTATTGTTTATATCTATTTTTCAACTTGTTAAAAATGTTGCACCAATTACTGAGGTATTCAAGGATTTAATTTTAAATCTTAAGACATTGACATACACTGCTAGGAAAACTGTCGTTTATGCTCTAGATATCTTTTGCAAATGTACTTCAATAAATTAAGATATTTGAAAAAATAATGTTCTGTACGGTGCGATGACATTCTGTTCAGCCCGTGTTTAAACCCGTGTGAACCTTCTTGATCTTGCTCACGGGTATCATAAACATTCTCAATTATTCAGCTCAACTCAGATTGATTTGAACTTCAGCTCAGCTGATTATTGAGAATTTTGGTCTGCTCATGAACTGTAGTATCTCAAATCTATGACATAAAATATGTACATATCTCTCCTCAAACTCAGGTTTAAGTGAGACTCAAAACTGTAAAAAAAATCTGTTAACACCAAATTTAGCATTATTGTCAAACTAAGCTCAAAAATGGTGAACAAACTTAAAGTTGAGTAAGACTATTGACATAAGCATGTTTGTGACACTAGTCCCTGGCACTTATGAACTCCATAGGCAAATATTATAGGCCTAAATTATTTTCTATAGTTTCATTTGTTTTTGTTCTTGTACATTTTAGAACAATTTTGTGAGACCATAACTGTATTGTGGTTGGATACGCTTCAATCAATTAAATTGTTTGAGTACGGAAACTTATTTAATCTTTTGTAACGGTTCTGTAATGCATTTATAAACTATGTTAGGTGTGAGATTAATATTTTCTGTATTGCCAATTATTTCATTGATATAAATCTGGTAATTTATTAACAATACATGTTATTTGTCTTTAGAACGTCCATCAAATATCTTCTTTAATTGATACAAACATACTATGTATTTGCTATTATTTCATTGTTATAAAGTTATCTCTTTATTTATGTGCTGTATGTATTGGAAATCAAGATATACTCGAATTAAAAAAAGTTGTTATGTTGCGCACCAGTAAATTGTACTTTGTTCACAAGCAATGTAATAATATTGTAAACAAATACTTTTATACTAAAACTACGGTTTATGCATATTAATCATTTTTTAGAAATTCATAGAAAACTGTTGTTGTTGTTGTTAAGTTATATGTGAACTATTTGTAAATGTTGCATTAATTTATTATTTGCTTTATACCAAAGATAGTCTTGCAAAAACACAATCTTTTTCAGTATTATTTTAATTTTTGGCTTTCTAGCAATGATTTTGCAACCCACACAATGTAATTCAATTATTGTAAAATATTATGGTAAATGATATATTTATTATTTCATAATAAATGTTATTAAATTAAAGGTATTACTAAATATGTGTCATCCCATGCGTGGGTGCGTGCGAACAAACGTCCGTCCAACTTAATCAGGCTCGTGTTATAACTAAAAAAATGGTGACGATAGACTGTACAAAAATTGAATAAAAACTCTAATATTAACCGCAGCAATTTTTAAATTGACTCAACTTGAATTCTCTTATGTTTTATTTATAGAAATCTCCGTCATTATTTCTGGTATTTCATCAGACGTAAGTGTGGTTGCTATGATTTAAAAACTGAACCTAAACTTTATTCCTGATCCTGCGACAACTCATATACAACTTAAGCTAGCTTTATGAAACTAGGTATATGTTTAGACGACCACATATGGATTGTGCACGTTATTTCGGTATTGTTGACAGACAAAACTTGTGGTTGCTTTCGTTATACTAATTAGTGAAGACAAAAAATTCGGACCCTTTTACAACTCAAACACTACTTGTGCTATTTTTATGAAACATTATTTGGTCGTCACGCGTCATTCAACGTGATTTTGCAGTCACCCATCAGGTAAAATCAAAGAAACAGCTTGCTGTTTTAGAAGACACATTATTTCCCAAATTATGAAACTTACTCGGAACATATATTATGATATCTCGGCCGAGTTCAAAAATGATTCCTATCCGTTTAAATCGTGTCTATAAGAATTACGACGGGACCTTTTAGTACCACTTTTTACACTTCTGTATTAGTTTCTTTTTTATGTTAAAAATCGGCGAATTCTAAAACCAGTGTGGCTTGGATCCATACGGTATATGTACAATATCATACGACCAAAGTTGTGTTTTAAAGTTAACATAAATAAAGATTTGTCGATAAATATATAAAATTTTAACTTAAAATGTATATTCGTTGTACACGGGTCATCCTCATTGTATTCACGTTTCGTTGTTGCGACTGTTTCAAAGTATGGAAAAATAGTTACAAACTACAATTGCTTTGTCATTTACCCGTAGGTATAAAACATAATTGGGTAAAGAACAGACATAATTATGGAAAAAATAAACATATATTTAGTTACATATGCGGATAATAAATCACTTAATTAAATGGACATTGATGGAAGAACAACTCATGAAAATACACAAATAGTGAAGTGCTGTTTCAGTTCATATCAGTACCTTAACTTTATTATATTGCAAATACACAGATCATAATGGACACTTTTATCATCTTACCCTCAATGAAAAGACATACCTTGCATATACAATCGCCACGGGCGGATCCAGGATTTCTGGTTAGAGGGATTTGAAAAATTTGCTGGGAGTCCAGGGGGCCTCTAGGGGGTCCAGCCCCCCCCCCCTCTGGAAGGTCCATGATTTTAGTGATTCTGATCAAAGTACCTTCTTATAATGCCAACAAAGTGCATAGTTTATACGTAATACGGATGGATATAGCCGGAAGAAATGCTATAAAGAAGAACACACTGACCATCTTCCCACAGCTTTGGGGTAAAAACTTGTCTAAGTCTACTGCATTTTCGCTCGTTTTGGCGTTGGCGCATCCATCTTTGTTGGCATAAAATGCAGCGAAAATAGAACCAATGTGCAAAAAGAGGGATTCATCAGAATCGCAAAGTTCGACTTGAAAAACCGGGCGACAGAGAGTCTAAAGTTAAAACATTTAGCGATTGTCTGTGACAAGTGGGAAATGTTGTGTACGAAAAAGAATAAAAATGAGTTTTATTATGTGATTTAGATCTAGTTAAGTATGAAACAGCAAATGAATCGACTTTATTTTGGGCCGTACGCCGCGTCCGACCCCGCTTGGATCCGCAAATGATCGCTTATTAAGTTTATATTACACAAACAAACAATGAATAGCATGGATACAAATATCTTAACCGACAATTATACATTAAAATGCAGACAGATTTACAAACGATGTCAGGGAATAAATTTTCCACTGTAACGAACACTTCATATGCCTCTAAGCGTGTACCGCTGCATAAACCAGACTTTTCTTTCAAATTGTATCTATGTTCTGTAATTTCGTCCTTGCCTTCTAAACGCTTGCGGTTTTTTAACACATACGTAGACAATTATAATAACGGCAAGAAGAACTATGACCCCTACCGCGCATCCTATCACGGTGGGCACAATCCAGTATGCGAAAACACCTTCTTGGTTAGGAAGTGTACTAGTGATATTTGTCGACCCAGTTGACCCTGAGAAAACATTCGATGGCGTAAAGTCTGCCGTAGTGATTGATATGTTTTGAGTTGAAGAAACTGACTTTGTTGATGTAGACTCGGGGGAAATTGATGAAGTGTCAGTTGCGTTTGTGGTTAAGGACTTTGTTGAGGAGGAAAGATTCCTACCGGTGGGATCTCTTGTAGTATACAGATCCTGTGTAGTTGGAGACACGGTTGATCTATATGTGGTTTGATATGTAGTTGTTGTAGAGACTTCTGCGTTTTTTGTTGCCATTGGCGACGATGACGATACGTTTGAATTGGTTGAAGAAGACATTTCGCCAGATGTAGACATCATATATGATCCTTCTTTGGTATAATCAGTTGTGGGTATTTTCACATTTGTACTCGGTTCAGTTGTCGTTATAATTTTGGGTAGAGTTAATGTATTAAGAGCTGTGGAGCTTGCAGTTGACGATACATTTAAGGTTTCCGTAGTTGACATTGTAGATTGTGAAGGGAAAACGGGGGTAGTGGTGTTTATATCATCCGTTATGGTCAATGAAACATTTGCAAGGGACGTTTTTTGAGGAATACCATGGTACCTCGCCAGCAGTGCAATGACAATAACACCAGTATTAAGTGGCGTAACAACCATCAACGATGCCGTCAAAGATGAAGTTTTCATTAATATAAACTCGGTGGTGTTCGACATCATGAATATGTCTATCTCGCCGTTATCCAGGTCGTATGTTACGACATTTAGTACAGTAGAACCCACCGGTGTTACACGCCGTACCTCGTGAACTAAGGAAGTCATATTAAATTTAGGTGCATATATGTTTTCACCACCGTATGTTAGTTGATATTTCGTGTCGCGGGACATGTTAGTTGAATTGGAAACGTAGTCAAACAGATGAATTCATGTTTTATCTTTGATATATGTTGTCTGCCAAACATTCTTTTGGAGCAATAACAGTCGATGTCCATCAACAGCTTCAGTGTGAATCAGTTTTTCATTGGGTTTATATGTGTTTTTCAATCTGCTATATATCCGATTGCTCACATGTTTCTGAATTGTTATGGTAATATTTGTGCAGAATTTGTCCATTGATCTGACAAACGATAGTACAGTAACGTTTGTAATATTCGCATGTGTAACGGCCATAACGTCCAACCCGTTGTTGCTATTATAAAGTCGATCAGGAATGTCATCAACGTCAAAATAGTCGTTTACCAAAACGTCATCAAGTCCGTCATCTTTATCTGAATTGTTAATGCGAACAAGATGAAACAGTTTGTGGTATCCTTAATCGTCCAGGAGAGACAACTGAGTATCTCCGAGTGGATTTATGTTCTCGAATGTTGCGCTGTAGTTATAGAACTTGCCCATGAGCGATGACGTCATTAACCATCGCGCTGTTTTAGTCTGCGAGGATGAAATATCCCCGAAATCAACTATCAATGATGGCGTTATTGAGTTCAACCCCATTTGAGCACCGATTATTTTGAATGCTACTAACAATCCTTTCTCATTCTCGATTAATTCCGGCTGGCCGGATGTTATCTTTAACGCGCGGGCAATACCGTACCCCTTATTCATTACCATTACTGCAAGACTGAAAGGAACAACAGGTTCCACTGTCTGTGTCATCGGATTGTCTCCGTGGACGTACTTTTCATGGAAATAGTGAACAATAAGACTAGGGTTTGGCTTGACCGTTATTGTGTCCGGAAGCAAGGGAAATGAAAACTGGGATCCACCTACGCTATATGACAATGTCCCGCCAACGTCATACAGGGTGTCGTCTTTAGGTGCAGTAAGGGATAATAATCCATTTGGCGGAACCTGAGGTTTCCCTTTGCAGACTGCCAGTGCCATCTACCCCAGTTAGCCCGATCAGCGTTGGCTTTCCTGAAAGAAAGAACGCATACATTTGATTGACGGAGTTTCCTGCTTATGTCAACACTTGCAAACGGAACACATATACGTCATATTTCTGTTGAAAAAATAAAACATTACCAATTGAAAAATGGTCGATGTTATTCGTTGAAGATCCGTAAGTCGGTCTTATTTCTATCTGAACTTTGATGTTTTGTAGATCAGAGTTTTCTCCATTTTCCATCTCCAGACGAGCAGTAAATGCATCGCGAGTAAGAACCAGTTCTTGGAGAATTCAAACTCTAACTCTTGCACAAATACCGTCGTCCTTCGAACCTCCTTCTGAACTCTGAACACAGATAATTATGATATGTTGAACTCGACCCCCCTGCCGAACTTTTGATAACACTTTCCAATATTTGCGTGAAATATACAATAAATACCATTTCATAGTATTAGTGTCAATGAGTTTAAAATGTTAGTCGCTTAAGTTGAAAATGAAGAATTCAATGCATAAAATTAATAATTGCTTTTAAAAATCAATAAATATGATTACAATTAGAACGATGAGCTAATTTTTTTCAATTGTTAACCCTTCTTTTGTTGTTGAATTTCAATCGTGAGGCTAAGAGGGCTGATGTATTTTTTAATTAACAATTCTAAGTTTGGTTCATCAGTGTGTGCACAGTGTGAGTTTTGGAATTTTATCCCATTTTCACCGCGACATTGACGGTATAACACGTTGTGGAATATTCTAGCCTGTCTTCAACACTGTGGGATATACCTGTAACGTGCACGGACTACTTTTTACTTTATCACTGAATGATTTTTCGTAATTAATAAAGTTGAGAAAACTTTAGCTTCACAATTATACGAATTATACGAAGTTCAACCTTTAAATGTAGTCATATGACATAATTTTCGCCATCCGTATAATGTAATGAAACAGCTGATTGATGGCGTCATAAAATGACACTTTTTGCGTCATTTTCCCTAAAAAAAATGACGATTTATTATAAACGCGACTTATTTCACATGTACATGTACTGTATATCGACATACCGTATTTGAATTGTCAATTAATCACATTTTCCTTATTTCGTGTAATGTGCATTGTTAATAATCCATGCATATACTTTTGACATTTAAGAATGTACAACAAGCCATACAAATATCGCACAATTCATAAATAATCTGCAATATTTGCTATCCGATTTAATTCACGTTAATCAAATAGCTGTGTAAAGTATAAGATGGTAAAAATAGCACCACACTGGAATTCGGAACGTCCCATTTTGTACACGGGTATATCCACTGATTTATCTGTTGTGTAATGCCTAATGGAATGTTTTCCATTCTTTGTGTATTTATATATTACATTATTTTCTTGTACACAATAAGGGCATTTATCATAGACAAATAACATTGTGCAAGTTTAAACATAATTATGTTTGTATGCAGTTATCTGCAAATGCATCCGAGTTTACCAACGCCTATTATTTGATAAACTGCTCCGGTTCATTTTAACAGCAGTAATGTACATAGAGTACATGACGTAGCGTGTGACGAATCAGAAAGTTTATCGCGTTCATAAATTCATTTGAAAATAGTGAAAGGATGGCATGAGGGTCTTTCTTTAACTATGCTAAAATAATTATTACAGACCCTATATGCAAAATCGCCAATTATTGAGTTAAATGGATTATTAGATGGATTTTAAAGGATTATTAAAGGTAAGATACTAGTCTGAACGTGTTTTGGTTTTTGTTTGTACTTTTGTCGTTCCTTGTTCTCGGGGAAATGATTTTAACATGGGGGCCATTAATGCATTTGATCACACACGGCATACCCATAACATTAGATCTATATAAGAAACACGTTCTGCGCGTCATTAAATTCGTCGTCCAAAGTCGGAAAACGTATTGCCCTGCATATTAAGTTAAATAAAGTGTCAGTCGCTGCAATTGTCTGTTTACTCGTCGATAGTGTACATGTAGAAGAATCTATGTTGACATGGACATCATTTTGTCAGGAGCAATCGCCGCCATATTGGATTTTGATCATTTTCTTTCGAAAATAAAATGAATTATAGTAAAGTAAAATCTTCTTTTCGCGGTCGTAATGTGTTACAATTCGCATGCTTCGTAAAATTAAATCGAGGCATATGGTGATATTTTTACTAGTTTTACAGTTTGTGTGTGAATTTTTTTAAGACTATTTTGCGTACCAGAACAAATACATTTATATCACTACGCATGGTTACATTCGTTAGATTTTAAGCGATTTTTAAGAATGAATTAAACTCATTGTTAGACTAAGGTTATAAGACCTAGTTATGTTAAATGTCACGTTGAAAAAAAAATAAATGGGATAAATAGAATACTAGGATTAGCGTTGAATACAGAGAAGTTTATGTTGCTCGGCTCGAACACCGAAAGCGCTCGCCAAGGCTCGCGCTCCCGGCGTTCTAAGCCTCGCAACATAAACTTCTCTGTATTCAACGCTAACCTAGTATTCTCTATATAAACACACTTTGCTTTTCCCTGATAGTGAAAATGTATTTTTATGTGCCTTAATTAAGTGCGTTTCTGCCGAGTTGAGTCATCTATATATGTATACTTATTTTATGCTTTGCGGTGGTTTATAGGGAATGATTAGTAAATTAAACTGAAAATTCACTGTTTAAAACAGTAACAATCCAGGCGAAAATTATCGATAATTTTCATTATTACCTGATGTCTTATATAAATGATAATTAATTATTTTGTGCTATTTCCTCGTCGAAAAAGAAATTTGCAATGTTTTAAACTGTTACCGGTGAATATCGAACTGTTGACCGGTCAACAGTTTGAACTGTTGCCCGCTGGAATAATGACGTCATTTCGTCGAAAAAATGACGTCATTCTACAGTTAAACAGTCAAAATTATTTATTTTATCGATTACTGTTGTGTGTAAATAAAAATTTAGTTTGCTGTTATTTCTATGTTGGAAATTTGATCAGGTAATAAAACACTTTTTTCATGGAATCTTGGTGAACAGTCAAAACTGTTGTCCCTCGGTATCAGGGCTGACATTTGTAACTGTTGCCCTCGGCCTATCGGCCTCGGGCAACAGTACCAAAGTCATCCCTGATACCTTGGGAAACAGTTTTGACTGTTCACCGCGCATCCATGAAATAAGTGTATAATGTTATACTGTGAAATGACGTAGTTTTCATGACGTTATGACGTCATTAATTCAGCAAAAATACAAAATTGCATTTGTTAGCATTTAAATTTAAAGGAAATTTGTTGGATGTTGTAAAATACAGATTTTAATTCACTCGTGATTATATAACAATTTTATTTTTACTCGTCAAAATATTTTTATGATATCTCGTGATTAAAAATCCATATTCCTTCAAATCCAACAAATATTATCTATATTTATAACAACAGTTCTACAAAAGCCACCAACCTCCTTTTCCTCGGCTTGTTTGTAGGCAGAATATGCATTATCGTATTGGAAAAATACTGGCTGCATCTGTGTCGGTTATATACTGTTGAATTTTGGGTTTGATGCGAGCCAGACTTATCACCACGCCCGTGTCTTCCAGTTCTGTCCGACTGCCGTTGTTCCATGCAGATGCTGAGAAAGTGATTAACATTAAAGAAGAAATGCATTTAAAAATTAAACTCAATTAAATGGTTTCTGATTACAAATTACAATTCGAATTTGGGTTGAACAAGAGATGTGTTCGTCAGAAACACAATGCCCTCTATTGCGCCGCTTTGAAAAAAAAATTCTAACCTTTGACCTTGAAGGATGTGCAGCTTCATGAGAACACCGCTTTAAATTTTTTTACCTTTGACCTTAAAGTATGACCTTGACCTTGAACTTCCACCACTCAAATTGTGCAGCTTCATGAGATTGCCGCTTTAATATTTTTTTACCTTTGACCTTGAAGGATGACCTTGACCTTAAACTTCCACTACTCAAAATGTGTAGCTTCATGAGAACACCGCTTTAATTTTTTTATACCTTTGACCTTGAAGGATGACCTTGACCTTGAACTTCAACCACTCAAAATGTGCAGCTTCATGACAATGCCGCTTAAAAAAGTATTATTTTTTTACCTTTGATCTTGAAGGATGACCTTGACCTTCACCTTTCACCACTCAAAATTTTCAGCTCTATGAGATACACATGCATGCCAAATAACAAGTTGCTATCTTCAATAGTGAAAACGCTATTGCCAATGTAAAAGTTTTCGGACGGACAGACGCCATATATTAAACATTTGACCTTGAAGGATGGCCTTGACCTTCACTTTTCACCACTCAAAATATCCAACTCAGTGAGATGCACATGCATGCTAAATATCAATTTGCTATCTTTAATATTGAAAAAGTTATGGCCATTAAAGTTTTCGGACGGATGGAACGGACTGACTGACATACACACTAACTGACATACTGACACACTGACGGACAGTTCAACTGCTATATGCCACCCTTCCGGGGGCATAAAAACAGGTGTGGATTCACCTGCTCATTTTACAAACCTGGGCACCTCTGCTTAAATGTCATAGGTATCGATTGTTTACTTTTTATCACAAACGTTTAACATAAATGTACGTGTTAATACCTGTGTTATTCCACCATTCCAAAAATCTACTAAGAATCGCCTACGAGGTTTCAGTTTTAACAGAGTTTTTAATAGATGTGCGTTCTTGTTCCGAAAGCATTTGACCCAAGTCAGTATCGTCCGCTACAGTCTGTTTGAACGTCTGGAACCATGAGGTTTCTACATCGAACCTGAAATATATATTGATAAGAAATATTCCCCGTTAAATATGCAACGTGACTTAGATGTATGCTGTATTATCTTAAAAAGTTCACGTTAGTTAAAACATTGAACTAAAAAAAGGTGTATACGGATGCAAAACAACAAACACAACGGCGATGTCGCTATTTGAACCAACTTGCTGTTAAATATAGACATACTAAAAAATTTAACATTGTTGCAAATCATCCATGTACGCCGAAAGGCACTAGACAATACAAAACACGTTTAAAGTGAGTATGCACGATTGTGTCAAATATTTATGAATTTATATAAAAAGTGTAAAAAAAACTTATTATACGTATATTTTAATATAAATTTAAAAAAAAATAAGCCAGATATTTAATTCTGAAATCAAAAATGTCTGTACAGTCGAAATCGCCAGCATGTATATCATGCATGTACGATGTTAATCTAAATTTAGTTTTACGGATCATTTCAATTTCCTGCAACGATATTTATTCATACGACTCGAGAACACTTACTCCGATCCTAATAAAAAGACGAATGCTTCGGTTATTGTTGGAAAATATGTACGAAATATCTTAGTCACAATCAGCTCGGACGCTTATTTGTCTTTGCTGCATTTTATGAAATTCGTCTTCACTATAAAATTTGTGTTGCCAATTTTGTGTCATTGTAAAATATTCTTATCATTATATTACAATCTAACACATAACAAAATCGGACATACTCACTTTAAATAAAAAGTTATAAAACAGTTTATAGGTATGACTTCTTTCATTCATCATATGATATTTTTAAACACGAATACATATCGAAAATTTTAGCAAATGCGGAAAACTTGCATTTTCTTAATGTGCTAATTAAAAGGAATCTTTTCAAGTTTTGTAAATTGACAAAATAAAATTAAGTTTTAACTTCGCGCAAATTTTCGTTGAAGTTGTGATAACACAGTAATACTGAACATTAACCATATTCTAAAATATCCATTTTTATGCTCCTTTTGTCGATTTAAAAAACCTTACAATTATAAAGCGGTGCAACGTGAAACGATCCAAAGGGGCCTTTTCGCATTTTTAAATTGCAAAATCAAACAAACTTGTTTCAGATTCGCATTATGGGTTCTTTAATGTTAGTCATATGCCCGAGGACACCATGAACGCGCTGATGGAATATTCGTTGAGCATGCAATACCAGAAGCCCTATTACAAGTGAAAGAACTTCGGACGAACGATCTGAAACATTTTGATGAAACTGTTGTCCAGTCGCTCAACTCGAGTTGGTAGTTAATTTTTTTAATATTCTAGTAGTACATTACACTAAAATATATAATATTTGATCAATGCAACTAATATTCATAAAAATTATATTCTTGCTATAATTTTCGTTGTAGTTATGATATTTGTGAGAAAACAGTTATACTGAACATTTACCATGCTCTAAAATATCCATCATATGCATCGTTTGACGATTGAAAAACCTGAAAATTATAAAGCATTGCAACGCGAAATGGCTTATAAATTGGAGACTTCTGTTGTTGTCGTTATATTTTGGGATACTATGAGGACGGATGGCCGAGTGGTCTAAGCGATATACTATTACTCCAAGGCTCAAGGGATCAAAGTTCGATTCCGGTTGAGGGTTATTTTTTTAAATATTAATTCTTGTTTTTTTACTGTAGCTTTTTAGATCAAATGTTTACATTTATCATTATAAAGCATTTAATGAAAAACTTCAAAACATGAAAGAATCTGTGAAAATGCCCCTTTAATAATTTGGAGAGTTTTATTGTTGTCGTTTAATTTTGTGACACGACAAGGATTACTTATATAACTTATAAAATACAATAATCCTAGCATTAGCCCGGATGGACGAGTGGTCTGAGCGATGGAATTTACTTCAGGGGTCAGTGGTTTGAACCCAGTTGAGGGTTACTTTTTTCTTTCTTTAATTTTATTATTGTTTTTGCTAGAGCTATTTAGATCCAATGCTCACATTTATCAATATAAAGCATTTAACGACAAACTTCAATACATGCCGAAATCTGTGAAAAGGCACCTTTAAATCTGCGTCGATTTAGTGTTTTAAAGCTTATGTAACTACACGCTTCAT